>NC_133666.1:422936798-423103768 GCF_037893015.1 Macrotis lagotis | reverse complement strand
ATAAATTTAAAAAAACATATATATATCAATGTCTCCCTTTTCCCCTTAGACAGTTCTTATGTTCTGGAAAGCCATACTTTCTCTAACATCTCAAATAAATTTTTTCTCAATTTGCTTGAAAATTTATAGATGACCTCTAAGGAGTAGCCAAGTTACCTTGAGCTATTGAACCCAATTCTTGCACAATAATGAAATTTCAATTTGAAGGACTTTTCAAAGTTCAAACTTTTCAAATAGTTTAAGGTCTATGATTGAAATTGATTGATTGGTTATCATTATTCATTTGAAATAAGGTGGGATTCAATAAATCAATCACTTAATCCTTATAGAGTGATTTGCAAAAAAGAAAAATACCCTGGGCATCCTTTTGTGACTTTATACAAAGTGCAAGAATATGTCTCCCTAGTGGTTCCAGGGATTAATTTTTCAGTGTCCTAATGAGCTTCAATACTAGTGATTATTACCACAAAGGCCAGTAAAGCAGAATGTGACTTTATAACATTTATTCAACATCCTGGGACACCAGTTGGAAGTTATTTCACAGGCACAGACATCCACATCCACACATATACAAGTAAGTATATCTCTGGTAGATGGTTGACTTAGTTGTAAGAAAACTTACTCACTTTTTGAGGTAATTTTGTAGCTGTGGAATAGTGACATTAGTCAATTATGATGGGTCAGAAGGAGGCAACAAGAAAGTTACTTTGTTCTATCCTACCAGATCATAAATATTGGCTTTAGCGGAAAAGAATGGAAGACATTGGAGAGAACTCTCTTATGTTCAAGAGAAGATCCAGGTGAGAGGGTCTTATAAGAAACTCTTCCAGAAGTATAGGATGGAGCTAACTCCTATTGGTTCCAGGAGAACTGATTATTAAAGTTGCCATATAAGCATTGATACTTCAGAAATTCCAAATGCTACAAATCAGGGCTTGATTTATTTATTTATTTTCTTTTTGCTGATTGTATAGACCAGTGATGTCAAAATGAAATAGAAATTAATTCTTTTGGGTAACATATTAACTTAGAAAGCTACAAATTAACATTATCTAAATTGGACACATTACATATATATATATGTGTGTGTGTGTGTGTGTGTGTGTGTGTGTGGGCAGTGAAGTGGCACAGTGGAAAGAGTTCCAGGTCTGGAATTAGAAAGACTCAACTGAGTTTAAATCCAGCCTCACACTCTAGCTTTGTGACCCTGAGCAAGGCACTTAGACTTGTTTGCCTCAGTTTTGTCTTCTGCAAAATGACCTAGAGAAAGCAATGGCAAAACACTCTAGTCTCTTTGCCAAGAAAACTCCAAAATTGGACATGACTAAAAATATGACTAAATAGCATGTATTATATTTTTTAATTTTGTTATATGTTTCCTAATTATATTTAACCTGTTTTGTCTCTCAGGAACTTTGTGGACAACATTGGGTCTTGAATTTGGCATCTCTAGATCACTTTGGAAAGAGTGATGGAGGAAATATTAATTTTATGCAAATTAAATTTAAAAATGTCTCATGCCTACTTTTTTTTCCAGAGGATCAATTCTTAAACTTACCAGTTGAGTCCAGCACTTTCCTGACAAGATTTTTTATCTTCCCATCTTCTCTAGCAGAATGCACTCTTGATCACCTCCTTTCTTCCTCTTATCTACTTCTTTTTATCTACTTATTCCTTCCTTACTGCCTTCAAATATGTGCATCTCCCTTGTGCTAAAGGAAAAAAGTAAAACAAAATTTATTAGATCCTATTACCCCTCAAACTCTGTGACCCAAACTTCATGTTTACTACACCAAACTCTCTCTTCATGTTTACTACATGTTCCTTCTTGGTGCCTTTATACTGGTTGTCACAATGTTTTGGATGCATTCCATTCTTAACTTTATCTTTTTGTTGTTCAGTTGTGTACAATTCTTTGTGACTCCTTTTGGGGTTTTCTTGACATACATACTGGAGGGATTTGCCATTTCCTTCTCCAACTCATTTTACAAATGAGGCAACTGAGGCATACAGGGTGAAATGACTTGGCCAGACTGAGGCCAGATATGAATTTTTAGAGTACCTCTTTTCCTTGAACATGCAGCTCAAGCACATTTTCTGCCTCGTTTTTTCCTCATCCCTTCACTTACTTATTATTTATAAACTTTATATTTCTACAGCATATTTGTCTTTTTCATTAGCATGTAGGTTCCCTAGGAATAGGAATTTTTTATTCCATTGATATAGTACCTCCAGTGCCTGATACTATATAGACCATTTGTTGGTCTGATTGTTGTTGACTGATTGATGGGGCAAATACATACACACACACACACACACACACACACACACACACACACATATATATATATATATATATATATATATATATATATATTCTTTTCCTATAGCTTCTCATTACTCTGCTATCATTTGCCTCTCTTCTAATTTGAAATGTATGCCATACTCTTATGTTTTTCTCTTTCCAACAGCATTATCAACTGACTCTAGCATAATATATCATTTTTCAGTTACTCTAATACTTGAATCTTACTTTCTTTCTCCATCTTCTTAGTATTACACAGGACATGGTACCCCTGTATTGAAGAGGTCAGAAGTCATCTAGCTCAAACTAAACTTGAATAAAATTCCCTCTATTACAACTCCCTGCCTCTCTCCCCCATGACTATGGAGCTTCAGGTGATTGGAAAGCCACTATCAGCTAAAGTTAGCCCACTTTTGCATGTCTCTAATTCTTAGCAAGCTTTACATTATATTAAACTAGTTTCAAGATATTAAAACTAATTTTCAAGTGAGGGGCCTGAATCAGGAAGACCTGAATATAAAGTTAGCCTCAGAAACTTATAAACTCTGTGACCCTGGGCAGATTATTTCACTTCTCTTTGCCTCAGTTTCCTTCCCTGAAGATAGTAATAATGCTTCACAGGATTGTGAGGATTGAACTGAAATAACACTTATTAAAACACATTTAGCATGCATAGCACATGTTTATTCTCTCTTCTTTCTCCCTTAAACTGAAAACTTCCACATTCACTGTCTATCCTTTGTTCCTATATCTGACCTTTGAGGGCTTCAATATAGTTTTCCCATTTCATTTCAATCACCTTACTTTACTGTTTTTTATTACTTGGAATTACTTCACCTTCAAGAACTTTAACAGTTCTCTAATAGTGACTCCCTATCTCTCAAGTATTCCCTCATTTGTATTGGCTATCAGGGAATTGATATCCAAAATAGATATGTAGATTAGGCAAGAAAACCTGGTTGCCTTTTAGGAATTCAAGTCACCTGATCAGGTTCTTTTTTGGTCTCCATTGTTAAAAGCCTTTTAGCATTGTTTTTTTCAACCTTAGCAACTTTCCTTTCAGTCTCTTTCCTCCTTCCCTGACTTTACTCTCTCTTTAGTAATCTCTTTTTAAAGTTGCTTTTCTCTTCTAAATTACCAATCCTTTGTTTTCCTTATTACAAAATAACGGAATTTCAGAATTGAAAAGAAATTCAATGTTCATCCAATCCATCTGTCCAAGAATTTTACAAAGAGGCAAAGTTAGGCTCAATAGATGATAGTTTGCTGAGTATATTATTCTCCTTTTTTTAAAAAATTGTGAAAATCTTTGTTCTTTTTCGGTGCTCCATGATCTTTTAAAGTACGTTATATCAGTAGTGTTTGATTTTATATAACACATTTCCCACTATATCCCTCCTTTATCCCCTGCAAGAGAACCAACTCTTGGGTCAGCTAGGTGGTACAGAGTAGACAGAGCACCAGCCCTGGAGTCAGGAGTACCTGAGTTCAAAACTATCCTCAGACACTTAATAATAACCTAGCTGTGTGACCTTGGGCAAGCTGCTTAACCCAATTGCCTTGCAAAAAAAAAAAGAGAGAGAGAGAGCCATATCTTATGGTAAAGAATTAAAAAATGGGAAAGAGAAAAAAAGTTCCGCAAAATTAAAATTAACCATCCTATTAAAAAAAGAAGTCTGATGTAATGTTTGATGTCCCTGCCTATGATATTTGGCCTCTGCAAAGGAAAGGTGTGAGGGAAAGTAGAACATGTCTTCCTTTTTATAGTTCTTATTTGGGGACTAGCCTGATTATTAAGATTCTGAAACATTCCATATTTTGTTGTTGCTCTCTCCATTTACATTTTTATATCATTTTATATCATTGTGCATGTTGTTTTCCTATTTCAGCTTATTTCACTTTAGCTCAGTTCATATAGTTCTATGATTTTTTAACTAACACTGATAGGAGCATAAAAATCTAATATACCAATTTACTTAGTGCCTGAAGATATCAAGGCCCAGTGACTTGAATTCATTCAGGCCAACTAATTCCTATCTTATTATTACTTTACTTATCTCATATATCAATGCCCTATCAATATTCAGTTATTCATTTTATTCTATTGTTTCTAGTACAAAGATTATTTGTCTTGGAAGAAAAAATAGAAGAAATAGAATAATCAAAGAACTCTGTCTTTTCTCTGTTGTCATTTTTCTATTTCATTCACTCTGAGTAGCAGGCCTACCCCTTCTTTGGTCATCTTAAGTAAAAAAACAAACTTTTCTTTATATTATCCTTTGTTTTCCTCTTGAATCATAGTTAACTCTGAGCTCCTCACACTATTCTTAGAGGACTGTGTTATGTTCTTATATTTATAGCCTGTTACCTGTCCTTGCTCCTATTTTCAGAATATATCTTATAAAATTCTAATTTTGTTTGTGATTTCCTGTGTATCTACTTTGGTTTCTTCAGATGTCATAGTTTTCCTCCACATCTTAGTCAATCTTTTAATTAAGAAGTATTTATTAAATACCTACCATAAAAATGTTCCAGGAACCATAATAAATAGCCTCTGATCTCAAGAAACAATCTAATGAAGAAGATAACATAGAAGCAACAGTGTACAAATTATCTATATCTCCACATAAAATGTATATGCACATGTATGTGTGTATGATCATAATCATACATATAGAGAGATATAAGGCTTCCTGCAGGAGCTGGAATTTTATTTGAGACTTGAAGGAAGACAGGGAAAGTAGGAGGCAGAAATGAAGAAGTGTTGTGGATGAGTATTGGGGTTGTCAAATAAGAGATTGAGTTAGTGAAAAGTGAATGAATTCACATAATCCCTTGGATTTGAAATTGCTCAGGATTCATTATGTATTGCTGCAAAGTATACAGATTTAAAAACTCCTTGAAAAGCAGTAAGTACTTTGAGGACAGGCTAGGCAAGGTTTGAGAGACAGAGAGAGAGACAGAGAGAGAGACAGAGAGACAGAGAGATACTTTTGTCCCCTCCATTCCCAATATTAGAATGAATGAATAAATGAATAAATGAATGTGTATTTTGTGTATAAGCTCTAGGGTTCTTTCTTATCTCAATTGTTGGAAATCATCATTTAGAACTTTCATGGAAAATCTTCTATTTGGCATTTTAAAGCTCTATATGCCTTGACCTCTTCCAGCTACTCTACAATCCACCCACTTGCAGATGCTTGATAATGGTGGTCTATTTCCCAATTGCTTTTTTTTTGGGGGGGGGGGTCTGCAAGGCAATAGGGTTATGTGACTTGTCCACGGTCACACAGCTAGGTAATTAATTAGTGTCTGGGGCCGGATTTGATCTCAGGTCTTTCGACTCCAGGGCTAGTGCTCTATCCACTGTGCCACCTAGTTGCCCCCAACAGTTTCTTTGCTCTGGCTGTCTTCTATGCTTGGAATGCTTCTTCATCTCTCTGACTCTTACTATGAATTCCTTAAAGATCAGTTCAGTTCCATACTTCTGCAGAAGTCTTTACCAATTCCATCAATTATTTTTTCTTACAACAGATTCCCTTCATCTATGATATATGATGAAGGGAATCTGATGTATATATGTATGTATGTATGTATATATTGTATTGTATATGTACATATGTATATATATTGATTCTACCTAGATATCTTCATCTCGTTTCTTTATGAGAATGTAAACTTCATGAGATTAGAAGTTTGTTATTGCTGTTTTGATCTTTCTTTCTTTCTTTCTTTCTTTCTTTCTTTCTTTCTTTCTTTCTTTCTTTCTTTCTTTCTTTCTTTCTTTCTTTCTTGTCCTGCTTATTCTCTCTTCTGTTGGGAGGCAGGGTCTCTAAGCTGTTGTACACAGTCGCGGCAAGAAGACTCAGGGCAGTCACACTGCCTGATGGAACACATTTCCTTCTTCAATATATATAGGGATTCCATGTATACCCATATTTATAAGTCTATTATTGATTGCAAAACTTACTCATCCTAATAGTGGAATTTATAAAGAAAGGATTTCAGAGCAATTCCTTGAATAAAACAGATTATGAACTCTGTCCAAATTTAACAGGACTGCCTCTCCCTGAGACATACAAAAGGCTCCAGCATTATGAAATCTTTGGAAGACACAGCACTGGGAGTTCCAGGGAGAAGTCAGAATATATACAGGGAAACCAGATACAAGATGGGTCAGATAGAATTCCAGGGAAATTAACAGTTTTGCCCCCCTTATCATACACAGGAATATATGATAAAGATGGTGAGAGAATAGTTAGTATAGGTAACCAATATGTGAATTCTAACAGCCTTAGTTTATTGGCAAAGAATAAAAAGTCATAGAAACCGTAGCGTCTATCAACAAGGGCTGAAAGGAAAATTCGTTATTGAAGGAGTCAACGGACAGGTAGACAAACATAACTACCCTTGCTATAGGTTGTCAAGGGAGCATATCGAAAAACATTACATATGCAGTACAAAAACATAGAAGCATTCCATTAAACAAATTATATCAAAAATTATTATAAGGAAAGTTCTGTTTAATCAATAACTTTACTATGCAGCAACAAACTAAGCAACAGGCAGGTTGAGGTCATCACGGTCTGAGCAGGGACAAGAAAATTACTTACATGATTGATAATCACACTTGTAACCACTATATGATCAAACTTGTAACCATATGAACTATGTGATTAATGATGAAAATTGTATACTTTTATAACCAAGGAAATGATTTTAGTTTGCTTGTTTCATAAGATTCTAAGACTATAAAAATAAATCTAAGCAGCTGACAGTCAGTCAACCTGCTCCTGCCCTTACCCACTTGTTGACTCAACTCATTTCGCCCACTCTATCCCTCCTGTCAGGTTCCAAGGACCCCGTGGAGGCTGGACCACCGCACTCTTCCAATTATACTTCTGAATATCCAGACCTTTCTGCTTCAGTCTTAGCAGTCTTCTAATCCTGGAGAGGCTGCCACACTTGACTCTGACTCCTATTGGTCAATTCACACCTGGAAATTCCATTTGTAGAAGGAAATCCCAGAATCTATTATGTTCATTTTTCTCCTTCAACTGCTCCTGACTCTTCATGATTTTTAGCTTTTGTCCTATCCTCCTCCCTACCCCCAGGCCTGTCCCACAGTTCAGTTTTCCTTTCTGCATTGTTTTCCCTCATTATATTATGAGCTCCTTTGGGACAGGGGTCATGTTTCATTGTATCTCCAGCACACTTAGTAAGGGTTTAAGACTTGTTGTATCTATCTCTCTATCAGCTATTTATCCATCTAGCCTTAATTTTCTTTTTTTTAATGTTGAACATTTATGATTCTTTTTAGTATCCATCTTTTATCATGAAATCAACTCTGTATATTATGCTATTTGGAGGTTCAAGACTATTTCCTTTCTATTTGAAATATCCAGCAGTATCCCAACATTTTTATTGCTTTATTCTTATCATAGTAAAGTACTTGGTGAATCCTACTAGAGCTTCTTGAAATGAGAACTGCTTTCTCTGGATTTAATATTTTATTTTTTACTTTAAAAATGAATCTTTATACCTTGAAAATATAGTTCTATGTTAGTTAAACTGAAAATTATGCTCTAGATATTATTAATGTGCTTTGTACTATTTCTGATATTTAGAGGGTTTTTTGGGGGAAAGATTTCCTGGATTGTGGTATTCAGTTCCTTTTTAAGCATTTTATTTTTGTTATATGTGTGTGTGTGTGATATTTTCCTAAAAAACCGATACTTTTCAGATTATCTTATATTTGTCTTAAAGGACATTTTCTTTTTTTTTCTTTTTCCTTTTTTTCTTTCTTTCTACTTTCTTTCTTTCTTTCTTTCTTTCTTTCTTTCTTTCTTTCTTTCTTTCTTTCTTTCTTTCTTTCTTTCATTCTTTCTTGCAAAGCAATTAGGGTTAAGCAATTTACCCGGGGTCATACATTTAGCACATATCAGGAGATTGAGGTTGAATTTGAACTCAGGCCCTCCTGACTCCAGGATCAGTACTTTATCTACTGAGTCACGTAGATGACCCAGTCATTTGCTTTGTGCTGTAGAAGTTCAATTTTCTTAAATATTGCTATTCTTTATATTTTATTCTGATAATTATTGCTTTATTTCTGAATTTCTGTGCTCCTTAATTTTTTCACTACATCATTAATATTTTCTACCATCCATATGAAGTAATTTAGCTTTATCGTCTTTTAAAATTCTTCATTAAAAGGCATAATTGTCATCCCTGTATTTCATCATTATTTTATTGAGCTTTAAAGTAAATGGAGCTTTAACTTAAACTTTAATTAAACTAGTCTCAACATTTTTGCAGTTGTATTCTTCATTCTGTTGATTTAGTTGTTATTAAAGAATTATTCCTTTCTCATAGAGATTTCTCCTTATTTTCTTTTACCCCCATAACATCTGTTCATTTTATTGGGCACTCTTATTTGCTTATTCACTTCTTTAGTGTTTTTCTTCAAGATGTTTTTCTTTCAAGATTTTTCTCCCTTTTTTTTGAAAGTAGTCGCTCATCTCAAAAAACTTCAATTTAGCTCAAGTGCCCTCCCTTTCATGAAAGCTCCCCCACCCCCCCTTAATTGTCAGTGCTTTCTTCCATCTCAAAATATCTTGTATTTAAAAATCTGTTAAAATGTTATATCCCTAGTAGAAAATAAGTACCTTGATGACAATCTCTTTCATTTTTGTCTTTCTATCCTTAGTGCTTAGTAAAGTGCCTCATATGCTTCAGGGGTTAATTAATGTTTGTTAAACTGGAAAAACTTGTATACGTGTACTCTATACATTCTTTTTAATGACAGCTTGTCTAAGATTCTTGGAATTACTGATAATAGGCTAGATCTAATAGCCAAATGAGAGAGGTTGGCAGAGATGAAAGAAAGAAAGCTGAATGGGCAGTTAAGATGGTGGAAGGGTGGAGATTATTATGCCAAGAAGTAAATTCTTTGTAAATTACTGCACTGAATATAAATGGAAAGTGATTAACCAGAGTGACTTCATATTCCAATTTTCAACATCAGTGCCATGAGTGATTTGACTATGTTTGTCTCCTATTATGTTGGGAAGTTAACAGGATTAATCAGAAAGCTTACTAATACTCCTCTAAACAGCATGAAGGGAGGGAGGAAAGAAGGAAGAGATAGGCTTGATAGGATGAAGAAAGGGAAGAAGGAAAGAAGGAAGGAATGATGGAAAGAAGGAAGGGAGAGAAAATGAAAGGAAGGGAAGAATAGAATTAGAGAAGAATAAATTTGTATTAATAGCATTATATTAAGTAAAATTATATCTAAAATATGACTTTGCAAAGCATTGTGCTAAGTGCTCAGATACAAGCAAATAGAAAGGCAATATAGTCTCTCAGGGAACTCTAATTCTTTTTTTTTCTTTTTTAAGTTTTTGCAAGGCAAATGAGGTTAAGTGGGTTGCCCAAGGCCACACAGCTAGGTAATTATTAAGTGTCTGAGGCTGACCTGAACTCAGGTACTCCTGACTCCAGGGCAGGTGCTCTATCCACTGCACCACCTAGCCACCCCAGGAACTCTAATTCTAATGAAGGAGATGCGATGTATAGAAAGTTACAGCTGCAAGACAGATGGAAAAGTCCAGTGTGTGTGTGTGTGTGTGTGTGTGTGTGTGTGTGTGTGTGTGTATGTCTGTATGTATATATCTTCTCTAATGCCATTTTCCTTAATAAATGTATTGCTTTCTGACATTAACCTAAAACCTCACTAAGAGATCATGTCAAGTGGTATCTTCCTCATTTTGAACTCAAACACACATTTTTTTTTTCTGAAAAAGGGTGAGGGTATTTAATGGATTTTAGCTATACATAAACATATATTTGTGTATTTATATGTATATATTATATATATTCATATATGCATTTTAAGGTCATTCCCTAATTAATGGTTCTTCCCTCAATTTCCAATTCTTTGCCTCCACAGAAAGAACTGCTATAAATATATAGTCCTTTCCCCTTTTTATGATCTCTTTAGATTATAGACCTAGGGATGTTGTTGGTTCAAAGGGTATGCACAATTTGATTACTCTTTGGCCATAGTTCCAAATTGCTCTTTATAATGGTTGACCAACAGTGCAATGGTTTCCCAAATTTCCCATACCTTCTCCAAAGTTTATCATTTTCCTTCTCTTTCATATTATCCAGTCTGACAGATGTGAAGTAGTACCTCAGACTTGTTTTAATTTGTATTTCCCTAAACAGTAATGATTTAGGGCAATTTTCTTCATATGATTACAGGTAGTTTTAATTTTTTTCATCAGAAGAGAATCTCTTCATATCCTTTGACCATTTATCAAATGGAGAATGGCTTGTATTCTGATAAATTTTATTCAGTTCTCTTATATTTGAGAAGTGAGACCTTTATCAGAAACACTGGCAGTAAAAATTGTTTCTGCTTCTCTTTTAATCTTTAGTTCCATTGGTTTTGTTTGTACAACTCCTTTTTTTAATGTAATCATATTATACACTTTTCATTTCATAATATTCTCTATCTCTTATTAGGTCGTAACTTTTTTCCCTTCTCCATACATCTGACAGGTAAACTGTTCTTTGCACTCCTAATTTGCTTATGGTATCCTCCTCTATGTCTAAATCATGTACCCAATTTGATCTTATCTTAGAACATGGTATGAGATGTTGGTCTATGCCTAGTTTCTGTCATATAATTTCCAGTTTTGTCAGTAGTTTTTGTGAAATAGTAAGTTCTTATTTCAGAAGCTGTAGTCTTTGAACTGAGCAATAGATTACTATTGCCATTTACTACCATGTCTAATGTGATCCATTTCTCTATTTCTTAGCCAGTACTAATGGCTTTGATGATTGCTGTGTTATAATATAATTTTAGATCTGGTTTAGCCTGGTTATCTTCTTTTGAATTTTTTTCATTAATTCTCCTCATATTCTTGACCTTTTGTTTTTATAGATGAATCTTGTTATATTTTTCCTAGCTCTAAAAATACTTTTTGATTGATTGGTATGGGACTTAATAAGTAAATTAATTTAGGTAGAATTATCATTTTTATTATATTGCTTTGTCTACCCACATGCAATTGATATTTTTAATAATTTAGATCTGACTTTGTAAGGAAAGTATTTTGTAATTGTATTCATATAGTTCCTGGGTTTGTCTTGGTAAGTAGATTTCCAAATATTTTATATTGTTTACATTTATTTTGAATGGAATTTCTCTTTCTATCTCTTGTGACTGAACTTTGTTGACAATATATAAAAATGTTAATGTGACTTTACAAAAGTTGTTAATTATTTTTAAAAGACTTTTAGTTGGTTCTCTAGAATTCTATAACATCATATAACATTTGTAGGATAGTTTTGTCTCCTCATTGCCTATTCTAATTCCTTCAACTTCTTTTTCTTCTCTTATTGCTAAAGCTAAAATTTCTTGTACAGTATTGAATAATAATGGTGATAATAGGTTTCCTTATTTCACCTCTGATCTCTTTGGGAAGGCTTATTATAGTTTAAAATCCCCTTTACAAATAAAGCTTACTGACAGTTTTAGGTAGATCCTACGTATCATTTTAAGTAAATCTCCATTTATTCCCATTCTCTCTAGTATTTTTAATAGAAATGGGTGGTGTATTTTATCAAAAGCTTTTCCTGCATCTAGAGACAATCATCTAATTTCTGATAGTTTTGTTATAGATATGGTCAATTTACTAATAGTTTTCCTAATATTGAACTATCCCTGTATTCTTGGTATAAATTCCACCTAGTCATAGTATATTATCCTGGTGGTAATTTGTGGCAATCTCTTCTTAATATTTTATTTAAAATTTTTGCATCAATATTCATTAGGAAGGCTGTATCATCATTTTTTCTCTGTTTTGGCTCTTCCAGGATTAGGTATCAGTACTTATTTGTTCCTTAAATGCTTGTTAGACAGTAGTAGTTTCAATTGAATAATGAAGTCAGATGGCTGATAGTAGGTTAGAAAAAAGAGAAGTAGGCAACAAATGCAGATGACTTACTCAAAGAATTTAGCTACAAATGAGAAAGAAATAGGAAAATAGTTAACAGGAATGGTGAGATCAAATGAGGTTTTTTTAAGGAGGGGGGAAATATGTATATTTGTAGGTAGCCCAGAAATAACTAGTAAATAGGGAGATATTGAAGATTATTAAGAAAATGGGGAATATGGGGGGCAATTTACTGGAGAAGACAGAATAGAATGCAAATGAGGATGAATAGATAATAGCTTATGTTTGCAAGGAAAAGGGACAATTCTTTCTCTAAGATAGTAGTGAAGATATCTGAGTGATATTGATAAAGAAGAAGAGGGGGAGGAAGGGAGCTTTTAGTAAATTATTTCAATTTTTTTTTCCAGTGAAGCATGAAGCAAGGTCCTCATCTGAGAGGATGAGGGATTTGTAATAGACGTGAGGAAGGATGAAAAAGTTTGGAACAGTCACTTGGTGAGTGCTCTAGCAAATCCATTAGGGAAGTGTAAATAGGATTACCTTGCTGAAATGAGGACCCAGTTGCATTTATATAACATAAAGATTGGTTTCATGAAATAAGCAATGATGGACTTGAGGCTTCTACTATCAAGACTCTGAGACCTCCTTTTCAATAGAATCACAAACTCCAGAGCTCTTAGAGGTTGCCTGTATTTATAGTTTCTATTTGCTCTTTCAATACAAAGGTACTCCAGGAAACTAAAGTCACTGCTCAGTATTCATCAGGCTTACTTTTTATCTACTTCACTTCATATCTTTGATAGGAAAGTAAAAATTAAAGGAAGCTCTTCATCAATGTATTCAGTGACTTCATCAAAGTATTCATACATTTTAATCCTTATTAAGTAAATCATAATACAAACTATTTGTGTTTAACTCTTTCCACAGTGAGTTATTTTCCAACATTTATTAAGGAAGCATGGCGGGGGGGGGGCTAAATCTATTTCTTCATTAGTTTCTTTCAAGATCTGGAAAAGTGATTTATTCTTTTTCTTTTTCCTCTTACTCTACTTTACAAAAAATTCTCGTGTCCCTGTTTTGGGTAAGGAAGGCAGCAAACATTTACTATGTTAATAAGGTCTTGCTATGGGTCAGGCACCCTGCACTGGGGATGCAAAGGAAAAAACAGTCTTGGGGACTTTGGAGAAATGCTTGCCTTATCAGGAGAAGGCCTATCTCTTTATACAAGGCAGAGATGAAAGAAAACATAGTGGGACAAGACATCTGATTGATTTGAGATGATGAGGAGGGAAAACACATAAGGAATGAAAATGGCAGTTCAATTTAATTCTGCTGGGGACAGGAAAACTCCTGAAATTACTTACCTTTGATACTAAAGAAGATCATTCATCAAACATTTATTAAGCACAAGTTGCCTTAACTCAGTAAAATTAGGTATCTCCAAGAGACATATAAAAGAAATATAAGACATGAATCATATTTTAATGGATAGATGATCTTGATAAATTAGTGATAGAGGAAGTCTTCCTCTTTGCAGGGTTTCAAACTCTTATGTCTCTTCCTGCAGTTTTCCTAAGTACCAAGGGCTCCATCACCCAGGAACATCCAACCACCCTTGTGGCCTCACCAGCTTGGAACATCCTATGCAAAGCTTATCTCCTTCTTCCATTAGTTTCTCCTGGAACATCCCTATGTAACACCTATTCTCTCCTCCCATTGGTTTCTCTTGGAATATCTCTATGTCAAAACCCATCCCCTCCTCTCATTAGTTAGTTTTTCCTGGAACATTCCTATGTAAAGTCTATCTCTACCTTCTATTGGTTAAAACTTCTCTGTGTAAAGCTTATCCCCTCTTCCCATTGGTTAGTTTCTCCTGAAACATTCATTTCTTTATTCACCCTTTTCCTGAATTTAGTATGTGAACGCCATTCTCCTACATGGTGCCTCCAAGCTTTCATCACCCTTTACTTTTGTGTATATTGTCTTCCCCAGTTAGAAGGTAAGGTCTTTGAAGGCAGGGATTGTTTTTTCTTTTGCTTGTATTTTCATCTCCAAAGCTTAATACAGTGTCTGGCACTTAGTTATTGGTTAACAAATGCTTGTTTCCTTCCTTCCACTCACTCATATGCTATCTATTCCTCTTAGTAAATAAAACAAAAGCACCAATTTATTGGCAGGAACTCAAGGTAGCATGATGGGCTCAAAGGAGGAAACATGAATCTTTTTATTATATAGTATGTCATGATCTTTTATTATAGCAGTTCTCTTTTAATGGCAAAGAACTGGACATGTCTGAGATTTCCTTCAATTGGGGAATGGCCAAACAAGATGGAATATATGTTGGGATGGAATAATACTATGTTATAAGAAATGATGAGTTCACTGACCTTAGAAAAACATGGAAAGACTTACATAAAATAATGAACAATGAAATGAGCAGAACCAAGAGAACATTGCATACAGTAATAATAATAATAATGTTTCAAGAATAATTTAGAGTGACTATGTCATTTTTACTATTATAAATACTGAAATTAACTGTAAAAGACATATAAAGGATTGATCCTATCTGGAACCAAAGAAAGAACTGATAACTAGAAGTATGTATAGAATTGTGTGTATGTGTGTATGCAATGTAATTATCTCTAGGTGGGTTGAAGGAGAAGAAAAAAAGAAAGTTATATGATAATTACATATTTCAAAAAGAATAGTAAGTTGTAGATGATAGATTTTCAGTTTTGTGTATAATAATCTTTTTTTTTTTTTTTTTTTTAGGATTTTGCAAGGCAATGAGGTTAAGTGACTAGGCCACACAGCTAGGTAATTATTAAGTGTCTGAGGTCAGATTTGAACTCAGGTACTCCTGATTCCAGGGCTGATGCTCTATTATTCACTGTGCCACCTAGCCACCCCTATAATAAATTTTTAAAAATTCTTTTATGATAATGCTTGCTTTATTTCTTAAATTCAAAATAAAATTTACCAAAAAAAAAGATTCCTATAGTACTTATAAATTTTCTTCAAATTGTGGACTAGTTGTTTCCCTATTTACATTCTAAATTTCTCAAAGGAATGGGTTAAGGAAAAGAAAGGAAAAGGTCTCCATGCTTAGAAAAGTGCTATGTTAAAACGACAACCAAAAAACGCTTAATATTGATGGATTAAATTTAAGTTTACCAAGTTTTGAGCCTTATTTTAAGGAGAACTTTGGCAGAGAGAAATGGAAAAGGCATCTTCAGAAATATGAATATCAGGTGCAGTGACTCAAATATGGAAGTGTTGAATAATTAGTTTATATCTGCATAATTCAAGGATTGCTAATTAGAGTAGAGACAATCACAAGAAAAAAGAAATATATATTAAATCACAATACCAAGTGGGCATTTGTCTTATCCTACCCAGTCTCCAAACATCCAGATTGAGATGGGGGAATCTATCAGGTTAATCAACTTAGAGAACAGCTGAGTTATGGAACCCCTGAACTGAAAAACAAGGAGGCTTAGCTTGCATCCCTTTGAGCTATAATTTTGCAGAATTTTAGAGGTACCTAAGCACAATTTTCTAACATACCCTAATATTGTCCTCTCTTTTTACCATCTGATTCCAAAAATGATTTCTGGATCCCAGTTCTGGGAGTAAAGATGAGATCTGAACTGCCTACATATTCTCCTGTTTTCTTTTTTTCTTTTCTTTTTACTTTTTTTCCCCTTCATTCTCTCTCTCTCTCTCTCTCTCTCTCTCTCTCTCTCTCTCTCTCTCTCTCTCTCTCTCTCTCTCTCTTCTTGCAGAAGATAGAAAAAGTTGTACTCAAAGTACACGTATAACTTGTATAGACAGGGAGAGGCAAGATTCTCACTGCTAGAGTTTATAAATGATTTCTCTACCTATAGCACAACAATTGAGGGCAAAGTACAAGAAATGCCTGCAGATAGGGCTTAATTATATGAGGGCAGCTTGAATGCAAAGGTCTTGCATCCAAGTAGCACTTACCTTTCTCTGTATACATTACTCTGTTTAGCTATTGTTTTGACCATCATATAGATGGGACTACAAGAGTAGGTGATATAAATGCTTCTTATCAGACAGTATGCTTCTGTACCAGTGGAGTTATTATTCTGGAGTACAGGTATGTTTGGCCAATCAGGAATACTCTATTATGATTTTATGAGTCTAGACTCATAAATAGACTCTATTTAAGAATTCTCTCCTGACTTGGGCATAATAGGAAGTTAGGATCCTTGAGGGAAGGATATTCCTTTTATCCTTCCTATCCTTCCTTCCTTCCTTCCTTCCTTCCTTCCTTCCTTCCTTCCTTCCTTCCTTCCTTTCTTCTCTAACACTTAGCATAGGGGTTGGCACATAGTGAGCAATTAATATATGTATGTTGAGTAATTGAAAGAGAACTGACTCTGCCTAGTTCAAATCCTGTTTCTGAGCATTAATACTTGAGTGACTTTGGGTAAGTCATTTAACCTTTGTTTCTCTTCTGTAGCCTTAGAGGGTTTAGACTTGGCATCTATCTTCTAAGGTCCTTTTTAGCTTTAAATCTGGGATCTTATAACCCTTCCTGAGTCACCAATTTACCAATATTCATTTATTCACAGCTTGTTGTTGATTGTTATAAATGAATGAAAAGAAAAACCTGCTAGAGTGAGAGAAAATTGTACATTTTATTCACAAACCTTGCAAGATACACCTTACAAGGTACAAGTACTTCCCCTTGAGGTGAAGCACGAATTAGTCTTCAAAGTTAGGTAATTTATGATCTTCAGAACCTCTTTCCCCTCCCTCTTGGATGCTCATAGGCTCTCAGAGTTTGAGTTACAATCTAAAAGGTCCATCCATTCCATGATATGCCCCTAATTTGATCCCACCCCATGCATTATATGATATGCTAAAGAACCCCAATCTGTCACAGGGTGTGAGTTAATATTCAATTATCTAATTGCTCAAACTTAGTAGCTTTAGGTCAAGATCTCTAGGTCACTCTTGACCAGTTGAGAATCGGTTTGGGGTTTGGTATCCCTGTACTAGGATTAGGAAAACTCTTCCAATTTTGTGATTGGCTGGGCCATTCCCCCTTTGTAATGGATTCCCTAAGGGCTCCCCTCCACACTCTGTGAAGACCAACATTTCTCACATTGAAAATTCATGATTATTTCCTCCTAATTTAAAATTATTTGAAAGAGGAAGAATGAAATTATAGGATTCTTATTTGGTCAAATTAGATCAGAGACTTTGTTGAACATATATAAAGGTATCTCTATAGGAAAGAACACTTCTGAGCCAAACTACAGTGAGTCTCAAAGGATAAGAAACTGAACTCTGCACTGCTAATAACCTATCAAGGAAAGAACTGAAAACCTTTTTGATTCTTAAAATTACTTCATGCCTCCATCAATAAAACCTATTTTGATGAAAAATTTCAAATGAGGCACTACATTAAGAGTATCATTTAAAACCATTAAAATGAAATATATTATTTTGAATGGTAATAATTAGACAATATTACGACTGTAAGCATGATGCACTCCAATAGTAAGCAGCATAATCTTTGAATCTAATCTTTTAAAATCACATAGACCAGGGGCAGCTAGGTGGTGCAGTGAATAGAGTACCCACCCTGAGTTCAAATCTAGTATGAGAAACTTGTCAAGGGCACTGAGTTATGCACAATTCATTTTTTTGTTGTTGTTGTTTTTGCAAGGCAATGGGATTAAGTGGCTTGCCCAAGGCCACACACCTAGGTAATTATTAAGTGTTTGAGGTCTGATTTGAACTCAGATACTCCTGACTCCAGGGCCAGTGCTCTATCCACTGCCACCTAGCCTCCCCTACAATTCATTTTTAACAATTCACAAATCATCAAAGAAATGTGTATTGTATATTACTCACTTCTTTCAAAAGCTATATACCAGTACCAGCAAGTAGAGACAAGACCTCAGGCTTTTATTCATAACATTGTAGGTGGCATTTCTTAAGCCTATTAGAAAGTTTTTGTTAGATATGCAAACCTAAAGTCTTTGACTGTCTTCAAAAAAAGAGGGATTTGAGACCAAAGGTTACTGGCTGCCTTTAAATGTGAAGCTATTCATCTCAGTTTTTGATAAATGGAACTAGCCTTTACTTATCTTAAAAAAAAATTAAACAATGTTAAGTCTGCTTGTACTCAGATATATTAAATGCCATTGAAGCCATTTTTGTATCCAGGAAATCAAACAATCATATATTAGCTGTGATGTTCTATTATTACATTTAATAAATTTTCTTTTGATCCCTTAATATCTGTCCTATTTCTCTTCTTTCTTTCATTGTTAAATTTTGCAAAAGAATAGTTCACTTTTACTTCTTACTTCTCTAACAAGCCATTATCCTTGTATTAGCTTCTATTTCCTCTTTTCTTCATCTTGATCCCTTGGTGAACCAGTTTGGCTCCACAATGTCCTCTTGAGTCAATTGGCTTATCAAATTGCCCATTGTACCCTGCCAAGTCTCAGCCTTGGATCACCTCCATCATTCACGGTCTGTTCTTTCAGAAGGGTGTCTGGACTATTACATAGCTTACCGATGGGTCTGCCTGCCACATATCTCCCTAATCCAGTCCATCTTCCATTTGCTGCCAAAATGTTCCTGAAGCGGAAGTCCAATCATATCACCACCACCACTCTAATGGTTCTTATTTCTTCCAGGATCAAATGCAAAATTCTTTGGTAGTCAAAGTTTTTCATTTCCAATCTTTTTTACATCTTATCCCCAATTACAAATTCTTTTATCCAGTAATACTGGCCTTCTGACCATTCCATCAAAAGGATACTCCCATCTTGGGAGCTCTGACTGTCCCCCCTTGACTGAAATGCTCTTTCTTCATCTCTTCCTCCTGATTTCCCTGATTTCATTGAAGTCCCAACTAAAATCCCATTTCCTAATTCCTCTAGATTCTCATGCCTTCCCTCTTAATTATCTTCTCTTTATTATGCATGTAACTTGTTTGCACATATTTATTTGCTTATTATCTCCTGTTAGATTGTAAGTTTCTTGAGGGCAGAGACTGTCTTTTGAATCCTTTTGTAACCTTAATGTTTAGCTCATGGTGAGAACCTAATAAATGTTTATTGATTGATTGGCTGCTATATTATCTCTCAATAACACTTTTGCCATATTGCACCTGTTAACTATAATTTCCTTAAGCATTTTTAAATGAAATAACAAAGTTAGTTTTATAAATGAAATTTGGTTCTCTAAGATTTTACCAAAACCCATGGGTGGATGGTATTCTTGAAAATGTCAACAATTGAAGTAAGTGAACAATCAATATTTATTGGATTCAAGCATAGAACCATAGGTTTGGCAGCCAACAATCAAGTTTTACATATTACATATTACATAAAGATGTCACAAATCTTAACTTATGTATATTGTTTTACAAGTCTGTTCCATTGACAGAACAGGTAAGAATTAAGATAGAAGGAAGATCATTGTATCCTATTTTTGGGACACAGACCAATTCCCACTAAAATCAGCATTTTTAGCTCATTCTGTTTCCACAGCTGTAAAAACTTAAATATATAATTCTATATATCAATAAGAGGAAATAAGTTAATGAGACAGTGAAGCAAGTGTCCACCTTCAGGTCTCTTGATAAGGACACAAATTCTTGACTAGGGCAAAAGTCAGTAACCAGACATGCTGACTAGGGATTTATAGACCGATTTAAAATCATAAATATTAATTTCATATTAAAATATATCAGATTAGACACACCACATTGGAAACCTTCCATGGTTTCCCTTTTTCCGACTGCAAGAAACAAGAATTCAGAACCATCATAAGTGAACCAAAGAGGATCCTTATATTAAGCACGGGTGTCCATAATAGGAATGGGCACACGTGGTATATGAAATCAGGGCTTTTTATCTCTTTCCTAGAAACACAAATCTCTCTCTTGTCCCCATGTAGCCACTGGCTACTTGGGTTTGGTTCTGCCTATGAGGAATCATCATTCAGACTCAGGAAAGCATGGGTGGAAATAAAACAAAAATTTATTTAAAAGGTTACAAGACATAGGAAGGGATAGAGAGAGTAAGAGAGAGATAAAAGAAAAACCAAGCAACCTTGGCTGGGCCCTGAACTGGAGTCCAGAGTCCAGTTCAGGTTTTTATGTCTTGCTTCTCATCCAAAGGGCAAAAGGTGAACTCCCTTCCCCTATAATCAAGCGGGAATTAGGTAGAGGGTAAAATTCAAGGAGATCTGGATACAAATTTTACATTAAACAATGGTTCTTTAAGAAAGGGGAGGATGGGGGCGGCTAGGTGGATAAAGCACCTGGCCCTGGAGTCAGGAGTCAGGAGTACCTGGGTTCAAATCGGGTCTCAGACACTTAATAATTACCTAGCTGTGTGGCCTTGGGCAAGCCACTTAACCCCATTTGCCTTGCAAAATCCTAAAAGAAAAAAAAAGAACGGGAGGGTCCCCACCTAAGATTACAATTATTTCTGTTACAATCATAATTCTCTACTTCAAGTCAATTTACATCTCAAGAGTCAATTTACATCTCCACCCAAATTCTTTCTGTTACATTCAAATTTTCTTCATCTTCCTCTGCATCACCCAGTTGGCTAAGTATTGCCAAGGTCAAAGGCCTATCTGAAGTACCCAATTCTCTCTCCACTTGGGTTCTAATTCTTTATCAAACCTCCCTTTCCCCCACAATCTGGTAGTCAGACTTTGAAAGGGATAACACGGATCTGTGAATCTGACTACTAGCACCACTTCCTTCAGTAATTCACCTAACCTGCTTATTCTATTGTCCCATGTCTTCCTGTGGCCAGTCCATCCCCTTTCTCTCCAGAGAGATTTCCCTCATTCTCAGTAAGATGTAAATTTGCTTGATTTACATCTGTAAGCCAACATTCCTCGAGTCCAGTCTATCACTATAGCTTCTTTCTTCCTCTTCCCTAATTGTTTCTCTGTAAGATATAAACTACTTTCCTCAGTTTCCCTTACCTAAGTAGAAATGAAACCTAGTCACTTATCACACTACTATATAAAATCTCCTTTACTTCAAAGGATTTCCATAATTTAGCTTCATACTATCTGTTGCAGGAGAAATTAGTATTGTCAATAAAGATGGAGATCTCTTGTGAAAGTGAAAAATCACAACTAGCCTTGGAGTTGTGATAGCTCAGGATTTTTATTTCACAAGCCTGCAAAGTTCACAGATTAAAACCTTTTTACTGAAGAGACAACAAGCTGCTTGGAAGGGACATGAGGACAAGGTGAACACCAGAGGTCCAGGAGAGACTTCTGATGGGCTGAAGGAAAGAGTAAAAGGAAAGTAGCCAGGAAAGCTGGCTGGGCTGAGACTCCAAGAGTCCAGAGCCAATTTAATCTTTGAGCTTGAGGACAGACTGAACAGCAGCTTTAGGTGAGGCTGCCTGAGGGTAAGGGAGAAAGGAAAAAGTCTTATAAACTGGCTGGTTTAGACTCCAGTGAATCTGGCCACACTGCATAGTGGTCCTAGCTCTACAGTGGCCCAAGCTGGTTGCCCATGGATCTAGTTTAGAGAGAGAGAAAATGCCCATCCTGCAAAGAAGAGGAAAGAAGAGGGAAAAAAAGACCTTCTCTTTGGGGAGCTCTTACTTAAATGCATTTCCACTTAACTTCCACTTATCAGATTAGACACACCACATTGGAAATCTTCCATGGTTTCCTGTTTCCGATTGCAAGAAACAAGAATTCAGAACCAACAATGGGTTGGACGGGGCTGACTCTTGGCTTTAGCACCTGACTCCTGGCATCATCCAATAGTATGTCACAGGAGTGGTCCTCCAAGGAGGGGTCCAAGACAGGACTCACTGCATATGGGTGATGGTCTATGAACTAACCTTTCCTGTCCCAAAGGAGGTGACCTCTAAGTTCAACATAAGTTATTTCCTGTGTCCTGTATCATATCTATTGGATAAAGGAATTTTATAATACTTCTCAGCTCTGCACTGCACTAACCAGACCAGTCTACTCTGTGCTTCCATACCTCACAATACTTTTTCCCACCTCTATATTTTTGCTCATATTATTCTCCTTGCCTAGAATGTCCTCCTTTCCATCTTTGTCTAAATCCTATCCTACACCAATTCCACTTCATCCATAAAACTTTCCTTTCTTATTCTAGACATCATCAGTTGCCCTGTGGTTGGAATCTCTACCTTACTAATCACCTTTAACAAGTCATTGACCAATTATTACTATTTAGTCTTATATTGGGTTATTTTTGGAGAGGAGAGTGTCCCTAAGTTTATCTTTTCTCTCCAACTGAATTGCTAATTGCTTGGAGTTAAGGATCATATCTTTCTCATCTTTACAACTAAAATCATTAGAAAATACATATCATTTACTTGTCAAGTTTTGCTCTGTTAAAAAATTGTTCAGCTTAGCTTTTTAGTCATATTTGGACAGATGTGGGTCTACAGAATCTATCCTGTTCCCTAGTTACATAACTCAGGGAATTTTGTGACTGAAAAGTAGATCATTTTGGAAACAAAAAGAAATCGTTATCACTAAATTAGGGACAGCTAGGAGGTGCAATAGATAGAGTGCCAGGCCTGAAGCTAGAAGACTCATTTCCCTGAGTTCCAATTTGATTTTAGACACTTACTAGCTGTGTGACTCTGGGCAAGTTGCTTAATCCTTTTTGCCTTATTTTTTCTCATCTGTAAAATGAACCAGAGAAAGAAATGGCAAACTACTCCAATATCTTTGCCAAGAAAATCCCAAATGAAGTCATGAAGAGTTGGACATGACTGGAAGTACTCAACAACAATATTATTAGATTAAAAAAATCACATGATTTAACAAAAAAAGCCCTGGATCCTGGAGTTCAAAAGATCTAAATGTGAGTTCCTGTTCTGCCACTTTCTAGTTGTGTGACTTAAGGCAAATCAATTATCTTCTAGGCTAGAGTCTGAGCTTCCATGATGCCCTCCATTAAAAAGAGAAATAATAATACTTTGCATGGTCTAATGAATAGTAAAAAGTAGTTTAGCAGCCAAGAAGACTTGGGTTCCAGTCTTGACTCTGACATACATTGGCTTTGCGAATGGCTCCATTCAGAGTCCTTTAGGCACCTCTCTAAGACTTTTAGGTACACCTGTATTGATAGGGACAATATTTCCCCCATAGTTCCCTAACATAAGGAAATTACAAATCCCACCTCTGTCCATATCCTTGAACTGATCCACCTTTCTTAGTCATTATGAGGATCAAATGAAGTTATAAATGAAAGGTATAGTCTTTAAAAGCTTATTACAGATATGACTTTTATTAAATGCATACTAATAGTCATGTACAATGCAAATTAACTTTGCTGAAAAATTTCTGTTTATGTAACACTACTCTGTCTTAACTTGTACATCCCTTTGAGGGCAGAATCTTGTCTGCTGAGCTTGCTTTATATAGTGTCAGTGTTAGGCTTTCATGTTAGAGAGACACTTAAAAATGCTTTTCATGATGACTACTATAAGACCAAGAGTCTTCTGAAAGCACCTTTGGCATCCCCAGTACTCATCCAAACTCACAGTACTCATCCAAATGATACCCATCCACCCATCCATCCTTATAATTTCAGAGTTCCAATCCAAAGTTCTATATAAAAAATAAAGGGTGATAGGGTGAAGAGAAGGGAGGAGAGGATAACTCGGAAATTCAGAATTAGGGAGAGCCTCAGGAAACCCTCCTAGGAGATCAAAATACCCAAGTTCTCTTTCAGCATTTCTACAGATGGTAGTTATTACATCTGGATTTTCCACTGGTTATTTTTAAAAATACTAAATCATTTACAACACAAACTCTTTGGGGGCATATTTGAAAAGGAAAGCCTGGTCTTCTTTTTGACACCACTTTAAACTTGCTTCTCAAAGGAAAATCAAATGTTTCTTAAGCAATGGATTTCTGAATACAGAACAAAATTTCTTGTAAATTTTTCTGTCTAGGGAAAATCTTTCCAACTTTTAAGGTTTTTAATAATTTCTGATGGCTCTCCCTTACTGTTGTGCAATATTCCATAGTTTGTTCACAACTAGAGGAATTGTAGGCTCAAGGGTCAGCTGAGATGAATTTCACAAATGATAGCACCATCCCTTCAGTCTAGAGAAGAGGAATATGAATGGTCAAGATGACTGCCTTTGCAATAGTGTTAGTTTATACAGAAGGTCAGGTGGTGAAGTTTCTTTAAGAACAAAATTTTAACAAGTGAAAGTTATCTTGCTAACACTAGAAAATAACTTGATCTGGCTTGTTTAAAGCAAACACAGCCTTTCATGAACTTAATATTTTAGAAGCAGGGAAAGAAAAGCTATTCTAGGTAATGTTAACTAGAGTCAGTAAGTGAGATGATAGGTGGTCTACTCTACTTGTCCTTTACTGAACACAGTATAATATAATATAATATAATGTTTATAATGAGGGGATGCAGTGAAGAGTGGGTTGGACTTGGAGTTAGGAAGATTGAAGTCTAAATTCTGTCAAAGATACTTAGGGTTCTGGGGCGGCTAGGTGGCGCAGTGGCTATAGCACGGGCCCTGGAGTCAGGAGTACCTGAGTTCAAAAGTGACCTCAGACACTTAATGATTACCTAGCTGTGTGGCCTTGGGCAAGCCACTTAACCCCATTTCCCATGCAAAAACATAAACAAAAACAAAGATCCTTAGGGTTCTAACAACAGACAAGTCATTTAGCTTCTCAGTCTCTGTATCCTCATCTATAAAAGTGGCATAATATCACGGGATTGTTGTAAGGATCAAATGAGATAATAAAAGTAAATTTCTTTGTATACCTTAAAGGATTATATAAATATTAGCTATTGTTTTTACTTTTATTTCTACAATGATAATTACTACTACTACTACTACTACTACTAGTACTGTTCCAACTATTATTTTTAGTACTTCCTATGTGACATCTCTAGTAATATTGATGAAGATCATGAGGATAAGGAATTCAGAATAGTAAATTCAGACTTAAGTCTAGTTTGACATGTTTGGGATCATTTCCGAATATCAGTTCTGTTCAGTGTCTAGACAGATATATGCTAATTAGAAGGAACAATTCCACCCCTTTCCCCACCCACAACATTATAACTCTCTGTCTGTCTCTCTGACTCTATCTCTTTGAATCTCTTTGTCTACACCCCCTTCCCCCCTTTCTAAGAGCAAAAACCACTGTTGACTATTCCTATCTAATATACATTGAGGTTGTCTCATTTCTACTGGAACTGCATTTCTGCAGGGGATTCTTTTACTCTTCTCTTATTGCCCCTCTATCATATTCCTCATACCAGTTTTCAAACTTTTTCTTTTCTTTTCAAACCTCAGCATCATCTTCACTTATCTTTATAATATATTGAGAAAAACAAAGCATATTTGCTATTAGATCCTTGTCCCCATTATGTATCTCAAAATCCTTTGATTTCATGTTCTATTCTCTTTAGTTTCTGATGAAGTGATTCTATTCCATAGTAAAAACAAAATCTTTGTGCCCTTGAACCCTAACCCTCCTAGCTGTTCCTGCAGTTTGTCCTTCTGCTTATATCCTTCCCTATCCTAATTTTCAGGTTGCCCCTAAGTACTGACTCTGCTAATGCCTACAGGCATGCCCTAGGGCTCTCCCCTCCTTAAAAATAAACTTGCCTTTTCCTCTCCTCCCCTGGAGATCTTATCTTATATATCATCCTTTTAACAGTCATACTTCCGAAATACCTGTTTATCCTGCATCTCTTTTTTTTCTCATTCATGTAAAAATATTCTGAATTTTTACATCAAAAAAAGGTGTATAGTCATATTTAAAAGAGAATATAAAAAGAATTACATGTGAAACTGAATCTTTCTCCATACTGGTGCATAAAAAAAATCCAACTGCTTCATATAATAAGCTTATAATAAATTCCACTAGTTACATTTGTTTGGGTTTCCTTCTGAATGCCTCTGGACTCTTAAAAAATTCAATGGTCCTTATTTTTTCTTTTCTTTTTTTGGCATCATCATCAATAATCCTCTATCCACTGAACCACATTCCCAATTTAAAAAAACGCTATTAAAAAAAGCCTAATCAAGGAAAACAAATTGTGACTTTAATATAGCATGCACATCTCCTCTTTATTAAGAGGTACCAGGTGCCATGCTTCATCTTAGGACCTCTAGAAATGTGTTGGATTGTTGCTTTGATCTGAGCACTTAAAAAGCAAAGGGCTTTTCCTTACAATTGTTGTTATTGTGTAAATTGTAATACACTAATAACAATGGTTGTTTTTGTATAAAGTGTTCTGGTTTTATTTTATTGGTCAGCCAACAAATATTTGGCATTTTTTATGCCAAATACTGTCCAAGCATTGGGGTTACAAAAAAAGTCCCTGTCCTCAAGGAGGTCATATTTTAATGGGGGAGACAGCAACAAGATAATTAGATACATTCAACATATATAGAGAGGAGATAACTGTTTTCTGAAGAGGGAAGTGTAAATCCAATCTAATCATGATTCCAAATGTAAGTCCTTATCTAATCAAGGAGAGTACTGTAGCTGCTGGCTACTTGAGTTCAGTTCTTCTATGATGAATTATTATTCAGACTCAGGGAAAGCAAGGGTAGAAAGAAAACAAAAATTTATTAAAAAGGTTACAAGACATAGAAAGGGATGGGAGAGAGAGAGAGAGAGAGAGAGAGAGAGAGAGAGAGAATAACAACCAAACAGCATTGACTGGGGCCATAGTCAGAGAAGACTGAGATTACATTAATTATAAGACAGGAACTCTGGAGTTTTTCCTCCTTCTCCTGTGTCTGCTTTGCATGTTCCTTATTCAGAGACCTAGGAATGCTGATTTATACCATTCCTTGTACAACTTTGGCAGTGAGGGACTATAGAGTCAAGTCCACAAATATATCTATCTGCATAGCCCAAGTTTGCTTATCAGTTCCTCAAGTTCCTAGTCCATTTCTCCCCCTTGACCACTCATAGCAAGTCTGCTTGCCTTCACTTCCATGGTCCCATTTCCACTGCTCGATTTGCTATCCCTGTATGCCCTGCCTCCTGGCCTGGACATTTATAGAGGCCTAGAACAAAGTCAGCATCATGCCAAATCTGAGACTTATATAAACATCATCATGTAAACAAGGTGTGTAATCTAGCTGCCTGAATTCCATTTAAGGACAGCATGTCTAGCTCGATTATATAACCATTTCCAAGTGAATATCCAAATATGAACCTTACATCCTATGAAGTTGGTCCAATGGTTTACTTTACAGGAAGGCATTAGCAAATGAGAGTTTTTGTAGTAAAGAGTTTTTGAAGAAGATGAGATTTCTAGCTGAGTCTTGAAAGGAGTCAGTGAAGCCAGGAGGTAAGGGTAGGGAAAGAGAGCTTTCTAATTATGGGTTTTGAAGAATGGGAGGAGGATGAGAGGATCATGATGAATGGAATTGAAGAGGTGCCAGGATGCTGAGGAATTGTGAGTTTCTGATTTGATTTTGTCTTGATTCAAAGTGCTTTAGGCAGATAGTTTTTATGGTTTAGTGGAGCATGGACTGGAGAAAGGAGAGACTTGTCACAGAGACACAAATCAGTCAACATGTTCTTACCTTCTGCCTGACTGTGATGTGATGAAGGTTTGCATCTGGGTTGTGGCAGTGTTAGGGAGTGAAGAAGGATACATACAAGAGATGTTATGAAGGTTGAAATGACAGGACTTAGAAACAGATTGAATACAGAGGATGTGAGAGAGAGAAGGGAGCCTGGGTGACAGGGAGGATGGTAGTGTCATGACAGCAGTGGAAAAGTAGGAAGAGGGGGCAATATTTTGGAAAAGATAATGAGTTCTGTTTTGGACATGTTGGGTTTAATTTGTCTAGTAGAGAATTGGAGGTATGAGTCTGGAGATAAGGGATAAATTAGAACTGGAGAGGTAGATCTGAGAATTATTTGCAGAGAGGCAATAATTGAATCCATGGAAACTGATAAAATTACCAAGTGAAATAATTTGGGAAAATGATTCTCAAAATGTAGTCTAGTGATTCTGATAAATTTCCAAGATGCTTTTAGAATGTTTGTGAGGTCAAAACCTTTTTAAAACTAATACTGAGATGTTTTAATTTATGATATGAATATCAAGAGCTATAATCCATATAAACAACAGCTCTTGTTGAAAGAGATCCTCAATAATTTTTAGGTGCAGGTCCTGAGATAAAAAAGCATGAGAACTACTGACAAAGAAAGAAGAGAAGAGGGCCCAACAGATAGAGACTTAAGAGACATTTATGATTGATGGCTGCTGATAGGATGAGGACCTAGTCAAAGAGACTGAGAAGGGGCAGTCAGTAGTCAGATGGACAGGAGAACCATGACAGGGCAGTGTCACAACAATCTAGAGAGAAAAAAAGTTTCAAGAAGATGGTGATAGATTGGAGACAAGTCAAAGGACTGAGAAAGGGAATTAGACTTGGTGATTAAGAGACCATTGCTGTGGGAAGTAGAGCCAAAATGGTCAAGTTGAGGCAGCAACCCTTCCAAACTCATAAAGAAAAGTCACACTGGGGTGGTCTTAGCATTGCCTGCACAAAATGGCAACAGAACAAGTCATGAACTATGGAGGTGGCTTCTATCACAGCAACAACAGCAGCACCAGGAGCTCTATTGCCTGGAGATGGTAAGTAGGTCAAGCATTTGTTTAGAAAGAGATTGCTGGGGGACCCTGAGCTTACATGGGGATAAAGACCTTGTTACACTGTCTGTATGCAGTTCTGGGTCATAATTCCAGAGCAAAGGGAAGCACTAATGCTTCTGATCTCAGAGGAGCAGTCACCCTTTTGAGTAAATACCAGTTCATAGATCAGGAGAGCAGGGACCACATCTCTCCCTAGATCAAATCAATTTGGAAATAACAAGTGCAATCATTTAGAAATCCCCCAAACTAGCTCTGAAAACAGGTGTGTAAAAAGTCTGAAACCTGGAGAAGTGTCCCTCCTTCTTTACTCCAGGAACAGAGACCAACTTTAAGATAAAATTAAGAGTCAATATATAGCCTGGAAAAATAAACAAATAATAAAAAAATAACCTAACCAAAAAAAACTTCCATACAGATATGGAAAATCAAGATACAAACTTAGAAAGAGAAAACATGAACACAGCTACAAGCAAAGCTTCAAAGAAAAATGAAAACTGGCAATAAGTTAACCAATAATTCCTATAAAGGCTAAAGAAAGAGATAACAGTAGTAGAGGAAAATTTGGAAAGAAATGAGTCATGCAAGAAAATTATGAAAAGAGAATTAAAGCTTGATAAAAGAGGTATAAATATAACTAAAAAATAAGAAAAATCTAAAATTTAGAACTGAATAAATGGAAAAGAGGAACAAAAATCACTGAATAAAAGTACTCTCAAAAAATAGAATTAGTCTGTTAGGGACTGTTGTGTATGGGAGCATTGTAAGCTATCATCACCTGGTGTCCTTGAGCACCAGAGTCTTATTTTATTAAGGACCACTGGAGTGGGAATAGATTAGAGATTGCAAAGGTATTTAAGTATTGGTGTTTGGTGAAGCAAGGGAGCACTTGGATTTCTTGGTGTATAGGGAGAAACTTGTCTTCCTTGTCTCCCACTCCTCCAACATTTGCCTGGGGAAGATTGAGGGAGTCCAGAAGTGGGACTCAACATATGACATCTAACAGAGCCTCAACATAAGAGTCTTGAACAGGGACTCATCATTAGTCAAAAGGAAAAAGAGGTACAAAAACTCACTGAAGAAAATAATTCCTTAAAAATTATAATAGGCAAGTAGGAGCTAATGACTCCACATGAGACATCAAGAAACAATGAAACAAAATAAAGAGAATGAAAAACATAGCAGAAAACATGAAACATAAAAAGCTGATCTTGAGAAGAGATTGGGGGAGAGATAATTTAAGAATTATTGAACTACTTAAAGGCCACGAACAGAAAAGTAGCCTAGAAATCATATTTCAAGAAAGTTTAAAGAACTGCCCTGTCTCAGACACTTAATAATTACCTAGCTGTGTGGCATTGGGCAAGCCACTTAACTCCATTTGCCTTGCAAATACCTAAAAAAAAAAGAACTGCCCCAATATCTTGGTTCTAGAGAGCCAAACAATTTGAAAGAATTTGAAAAAGACCTAAAATGAAAACTCCCAGGAATATTATTGCAAAATCCCAGAACTCCCTGATCAAGGGGAAAACATTTTAAGCAACTAGAAAGAAACCATTGTTTTTTTTTTTGTTGTTGATTTCACAAGTCAATGGAGTTAAGTTATGCCCAAGGTCACACAACTAAATAAATATTAGGTGTCTGAGGTCAAATTTCAACTCAGGTCCTCCTGACTCCAGGGCTGGTCCTCTATCCACTGCATCACCTAGACGTCCCAAAAGAAATCATTTTTAAAATTAAAAAAAAATTTATTTTTATTCACTTTAACTTGATAAACACCAATAATCATGAATGTTTCTATATAAAAGGAACAGAAAAAGAAGCTTGCATATAAAACCATAAATCTTTAATGTGTATAGTTTTTTTTAAAGTATACAATAAATTCAATACCTCAGTTTTAAAGCTTTCCTGCTTATCTTTCTCATACAGGACTCTCTTCTGTTCTTTCCTGTGCATTTATTACTTTTTCTGTTAAAAGTATTTTACTTTTTCCAATTACACATAGTGGTAGTGTTCTCCTAATTGGTTTATCATATCACCTATTGAAAGAAACCATTTAAATATCATGGAACCATAGTCAGGCTCACGCAAGATTTAGTACTTTCTATTTTAAAGAAACAGAGGCTTGGAATATGATATTCTGGAAGAAAAAGGAGCTAGGATTACAATCAAGATTACAAGCAAAACAATAATCCTTCAGATGAAGAATAGATATTTAATGAAATAGAGAACATTCAAATATTCCAAATAAAAGACAAGTTCAATAGAAAATTTGATTTTCAAGCACAAGACTTAAGAGTCTTAAATAAAAAGGTATATAGGAAAGAGAAATCATAAGAGACAAGGTTAGAATGTTTACATTCTTCTATGAAACTACTATATATATATGTATATCTACATATATGTGTAGCTAACTCTATATCTATATTTATATAACTTAAAGAACTTTATCATTATTAGGCAAGTTAGAAGGAGTCTTCATAACTGAGGCCATGAGTATTAGACACTTATATTGGGATGATCTTAAAAAAAATTAAGGAGTAAGGAAGAGGTACAGGAGAAAGGGAAAGGGAAAGAAAGATTGGGGTCAATTATTTTGCATAAAAGAGATATACAGGGAAGATCTTTTTCATTAAAGAGGAAAATAGGAAACTGGCATATAATGCTTGAACCTGATTCTCATTGGAATTGATTCAAAGAAGAAAGACTAATCAGTTGATTACAGAAATCAGTCTTACCTAAAAGTGAAGTAAGTGGGGAATGGTAAAAGAGAAGGAGGAAAAAAGGAAGGATGGATTGGGGGGGCAGTGGTGAGAAACAAAAGAAACTTTTGAAGAGGAGCAGAAGAAATAGAAGACAAGAACAAAAAATTGGATAAAAAATACATAGTAATCATAAATATGAATATGAATGTTATGAACTCATCAACAAAATGAAACGAGAGCAGAATGGAGTAGATATATTGCTTACATGAAATATACTTGAAACAGAAAGACAGAACAGCAGAGTTAAATTGAGATATTGGAGCAGAATCCATTATATTTTAGCTGAAGTAAAAAAAGGCAGGGCATGATCTCAGATAAAGCAAAATCAAAAATATACCTAATTAAAAGAGGGAAATTATTGTTCTTGAGTCATTTTGGACATGACTGTCTCTGTGACTCTATTTGGTGTTTATCTTTTCTTTTGCCTTTTTTTTATTTTTGAAAGGCAATAGGGTTAAGTGACTTGCCCAAGGTCACACAGCTTGGTGATTATTATTTTTTGGGGGGGAATTTTATTTTTTTTTACTTTTAATTTTATTTTTTCATCCATATACACACATGTATGTTTTCAAGTTACAAAATTTCCTCCCCCTTCCCACTCTCCTTTCCTCCATGACCCTTTATTATACATATACTTTTTATTGCGTCAAAATCTGAGAAGTGCGCATTTATTATTTCTGCCTTTCTGCATTTGATTCAAAGGTTTATGTGCTCCAGTACATGGTCAGTTTTGGTGAAGGTGCCATATACTGCCAATAAAAAGGTATATTCTTTTCTATCCTCATTAAGTTTTCTCCAGAGGTCTATCATATCTAAGTTTTCTGAGATTCCATTCACCTTGTTAACTTCCTCCTTGTTTATTTTGTGGTTCTGAGAGGAGGTTGAGATCCTCTATTATTAAGGTTTTGCTATGTTTCCTTTTTTTAAAATTTTTGTTTTTTCAGGTTTTTGCAAGGTAATGGGGTTAAGTGGTTTGCCCAATGCCACACAGCTAGGTAATTATTAAGTTGTCTGAGGCTGGATTTGAACTCAGGTCCTCCTGACTCCAGGGTCAGTGTTCTATCTGCTGATAGGCATGCCCCTATTTGGGTTTTTTTTTTTTTGACAAAGATGCCGGAAGTTTGTCATTATCCAGCTCATTACAGATGAGAAAATTGAGGCAAACTGGGTAAAGTGACTTTCCAAAGATTACACAACTAGTAAGTGTCTGAAGTCAAATTTGAACTTAAGTCCTCCTGATTCCAGGTCTGGCACTAACTGCCCTACTTGGGAAACTGCATTTTGCTAAAAGATATAGACAAAGAAGTAACATCAATACTAAAAATATATGCATCATATATATATATATATATATGTATATATATATATATATATAATTTTCAAAATATTAGAGGGAAAATTAAATGAGTTATAGGATGAAATAACAAAATTTTACTAGTAGAGAACTTCAATTTTCCCTTTCTGAACTAGATAAATCTGGTAGGTTGTCCTTTGTTCTCAAAGAGGACCAAAATGAGTGTGTCTGACTGAAGTTTATTAGACCATGTTGAGTTCAAAAGGTTCTACCAGAGGTTGGGTACAAATAGTCCAAATGAATACTATGAATAGAAATATACCTAAATTTGTGCATTTTTGCCTCCAGATAAATTTAATCATAAAATAAATACAAAGGAAATTAAGGAGATGAACAGAATTTTTGAAAATTTCAATATGATAGACTACTGAAGAAAATTGAATGGTAATGTAAAGAATCATATCATTTTCTCAGCTGTACACAAAAATTGATCATGCATTGGGCATAAAACCCTCGTAAACAAAAGCAGCAAAGCAGAAAGATCAACCCCCTCTTTAAACTATAATCCAATAAATATAACATTCAAGAAAGGGTCTTGGAAGCATAGATTGAAAAATTAATTATAAATTAAATAATCTGATCCTCAAAAAAGCATGAGTGAAAGAATGAATCATAGAATGATCAATAATTTCATTAAAGATAATGACAACAATGAGACAACATACAGAATTTGTGGGATGCAGTCACAGCAATACTTCAGGGAAAATTTATAACCTTTAATGCTTATATCAATAAAAAGGGGAAAGAACAAATCAATGAAATCATGTAATTTAAAAAAAACTAGAAAAAGAACAAATAAATACCAAAATAAAAATCCTGAAAATCAAAGAAGAGATTGCTAAAATCAAAAGTGAGGCAGCCACTGAACTAATAAATAATGTTAAGAATTCATTAAAAAAGAACATAATAAAATAAACAATTGGTTAATTTGATTTAAAAAAAAGCAAACCAAATTACCAATACTGAAAGTGAAAAGGGTAAATGAAGCACCAAGGAAGATAAAATTCAAGCAATTAATACAAACTATTTTGCCCAATTGAATGCCAATAAAACTGTCAATCTAAGTGAAATGGATGAATATTTATAAAAGTGTAAATTGTCCAGATTAGCAGAAGAGGAAAGAGAATGCCAAAATAACTTTAAACAAAAGAAACTGAAGAGGTAATCAATGGCTCTCTAAGAAAAAAAGTTCCCAGGACAAGATGAATTTGCAAGTGAATTCTACCAAATATTTAAATAACAATCAATTCCAATATTATATAAATTATTTGTAAGAATAGGTAAAGAATGAATGCTTACCAAATTCTTTCCATGACAGAAATATGGTTTTGATACCTAAAACAGGAAAAGTGAAAACAAAAAGAAAAATACAAGCTAATTTTTTTTTCAAAGTCAAGATCTTTAATGATCTAACTGGAACAAGTGATGAGACTCCTCCTATTGGCTTTGAAAAACAATTAAAATAAAACCAAAGGAAAAAACAAAAGAAAACCCCCACATAACCCATGGAATTATACAGAGTCCTTAAAGACCTTGGTTAACAGCCTCTGATTTCCATCCATAACAATAATAAAAAGGAAAGGAATGGGAAAGATAAGTAGGTAAGGTGGTAGATAGTCAGGGACATGGAGAGGTGGTCTGGTTACAATTTCTGACTAACCATAGCCTTTTGATTCAGAATGGCACTGAAAGAAAGGGCAAAAAGACAAGGAGTTAGTTAGACAAGGTAAATGAGCGTTTTCTTTAAAAAATATTATTAAAAAGAAGCTTAAAATGGGCGCCCAAAAAGCAAGTTCTCTTTGGGTTCTCTGAGACACTTTCAAGCCCTATATTACCCCTCTCAGGAAGAGGGTAGATAAACCAATTTTTCTGGCGAATATTAATGCAAAAAGTTCAAGTAAAAATATTAGCATGGAGATTACGGTAATATTTTCAAAGATTATACACTATGATAATGTAGGATTGAAATCAGAAATTCATTACTGGTTTAATATTAGGAAAACTATCAGCATCATTGACTTTATCAAAAATGAAATGAACAAAATTAATATATTTATCTTTAGATGCAAAAAAACTCTTAATAAAATATATATTCATTCATATTAAAAACTCTAGGAGTCTTTCTTAAAATTATATTTAATATCTGTCTAAAATAAAAAGCAATTATTATCTTTAATGGAGGATAAAATTGAAATATTATCAATTAAGATTAGGGTTGAAGCAAGGATGACCATTATCATCATTTTTATTCAATATAGTACCAGAAATGCTAGCATAGCAATTAGAGAAGAAAAATGAATTAAAAGAATAGGAAAAGGTAACAAAATAAAACCCCAAACTAGGATGGTTTGCAAATAGTATGCTTAAAGAATCCTATAGAATCTACTATGGGGACAGAGCCAAGATGATGGAAAGAAAAGAGGAACTTTCTTGAATTCTCCCCAGTTTCCCTCAGAAACAATATTAATCAAATCTCTAAACAGATTCTAGAGCAACAGAGCCTACAAAAAAGCAGAGTGGAGAATTTTCCAGTTTAAGATATCTTGGAAGGATTTCAGGAAAGGTCTAGTAACAAGGGGAGTGGGATCCTGTGCAGACAAGTGGGGAAGGCAGCAGGAGGCTCTCAGTCCCAGTTGAGATCACCAGCTGAGGTCCCTGGGACCCCAGTTCAGCAAACCCACTGATAGGCCTCCAGGCCCAGCTTAGAAGATAAACTGTGAGCCCCAGAACCCCAGCACAGACTGTGTGACTAGTCCTGTTCCAGCACAGTGGGAAAGCTGCTAAAACCTAAAGCCTCAGCACTTGGAAATTTAGTGAGCCGGTCTCTGATCTCCAGCCCAAGATGCTTGGGACAGTGCCGCCCTGTGGCCCAGGAGCAGAACTCAACTTTAAAAACCAAGAACTAGGCTAAACATAAGTAAGAAACAGAGGAAAGCACTAAAAATAGAAAGCTACTCTGGCAAAAAGGTGATCAAATCACCATTTCAGAAGAGGATATTGGGAAAAGGCCTTTATTGAAGCCCCAGAGAGGAATATGAATTTGTCTCAAACCCAGAAAGTCCTCTCGGAAGAGATCAAAATGAACTTTAAAAAAATGAAGAAGGAAAATGGGGAAAGAAATGAGAACTATGCTAGAGAGATTCAATAGCTTTAAAAAAGGAAATGCAAAAATTGACTGAAGAAAATAGCTCTTTCAAAAATACAATTGGGCAAATGGAAAAAAGAAACCAATTCCTTCAAAAATTCATTTGGATAAATGGAAAAAGGGAATCAATTATAAAGCCAGTTGAAAAAAATTAACAACTTTAGCAAAGTTGCAAGTTATAAAATGAACACATATAAATTATAAGCATTTCTATATATTACCATCAGAGTTCATCAGGAAGAGATAGAAAGAGAAATTCCATGTAAAATAACTAGACAATATAAAATACTTGATAATAAAAATATAATAATGTTGATGTTGATGATGATGATGATGACAACCCTACCAAGACAAATCCAGGAACTAATATGAACAGAATTATAATACACTTCACACAAATAAAGATAGATTTAAACAACTTGAGAAATATTAATTATTCAGTAGTAGACCAAGCCAAAATAATAAAAATTTAATTCTACCTAAATTAATTTACTCATCCAGAGCCATAACAAACTACCAAAATTTTTTTTTAGAGCTAGGAAAAAATAGTAGAATTCATCTGAAAGAAAAAAGGTCAAGAATATCAAAAGAATCAGTAGAAAATATTGGGAAGAAAGATGACTGATTAAAACCAGATTTTTTTTTTTGTTAAAGATTTTTATTTATTTTGAGTTTTACAATTTTCCCCCCAATCTTATTTCCCTCCCCTCACCACCCCCACAGAAAACAATTTGTCAATCTTTACATTGTTTCCATGTTGTACATTGATCCAAATTGAGTGTGATGAGAGAAAAATCATATCCTTAGGGAAGAAACAAAAAGTATGAGATAATAAGATCAGACAATAAGATATCAGGTCCCCCCCCCCCAAATTAAAGGGAATAGTCCTTGAACTTTGTTCAAACTCCACAGTGGATACAGATGGTATTCTCCATTGCAGACAGCCCCAAATTGTCTCTTATTGTTGCAGTGATGGAATGAGCATGTCCATCAAGGTTGATCATTGCCCCCATGTTGCTGTTAGGGTATACAGTGTTTTTCTGGTTCTGCTCATCTCACTCAGCATCAGTTCATGCAAATCCCTCCAGGCTTCCCTTGAATTCCTGTCTCTCCTGGTTTCTAATAGAACAATAGTGTTCCATGACATACTTATACCACAATTTGCTAAGCCATAACACAATTGAAGGACATTTACTTGATTTCCAATTCTTTACCACCACAAACAGGGCTGCTATGAATATTTTTGTACAAGTGTTGTTTTTACCCTTTTTTTTTTATCATCTTTTCAGGGTAGAGACCCAGTAGTGGTATTGCTGGATCAAAGGGTATGCACATTTTTGTTGCTCTTTGGGCATAGTTCCAAATTGCTCTCCAGAAAGGTTGGATGAGTTCACAGCTCCACCAACAATGTATTAGTGTCCCAAATTTCCCACAACCCTTCCAACAATGATTGTTGTTGGGGGCGGGGGGAAGAGGCTTGGCGGTCGCTTAGAGGGGAAACATAATCACCTTATAAGGGAATGTTACAGAACTCGGCCCCTCATTGAGTAAGAGTTCATGGGAGGGAGGACAGAGGGGATAAAAGGGTCTGCTGAGAGGTGGGGGGAAGCGGGAATGTGATCACAGAAGAATAAAGACTCATGACCCACCTCAGGCGCTCTGTCTGGTTCTTCCCCCATCAAAGAGTGGGGGCCGGAGGTACCCCGAAGACTCACCACGCGTTGGACTGGTGAGTAAGAGGACGGACTAGCATTAAGAAGCCGGCATTGTAAATAAAAACCCGGCAAGTGGTGCCGAAACCCGGGACCTGATTTTGCTAGGGAACGTCTGAATCCGCTGGTCGGATTCTCCAGACAGCCTCGGTCGTTTCTGACCGGGAGGAAGGAGAGGGCGTTTACTCTCAGATATTGCCTGAAGGACATATCCCTATTGTGTTGACTATGCTTTCTTTCTCTCCCCTTTCTCCTTCTGCTCTAATCACGCTCCTTGCCGTGCTGGCCTGTCTGATTGTGCCCTGCTTCCTCCTTCTCTTTTGCCGAACGGGAACTTTCCAGTTCTGCCACCTGTTAGGATTGCAGCCTCGGCTAGTAGACAGCATGGGGGGCCGGAATAGTATTCCCGCCTTTGAGCCGGAGGAAAAAGAGGCTGTTGCAGAGCAGCTTTATAAACTCTGCGCTAAGCATGGTCGTAAATTACCTATCAAGACGTGCCGTGCTTTTGTTGAGAATATCTGGAACATCTGCCCTTGGGTGCAACATAGTGGGATCCAACCAGATAAATGGAAGGTGGTAGGGCAGCAGATGGCCTCCTATAATGACACCTGCCCGGGAAAACTGACCCCCAAGGATTTTACAGTGTATAAGATAGTGGATGCAGCCCTGCATCCCCAGAAGGTGACTTTGGCACGAACAATCAGCACTCAGGTGGGTAGCTCGTTGGCGGGATCGGATTCAGAGAGCTCAGAGGAAGAGGGAAGGCCACCCCCTCCCCTGTATCCGTGGGAGGAACTTAGAAGAAACAATGGGGGAACAAGGGGCCCCCAGGGAGAAGATTCAGGGCCGGAAGTTTCCGAGCGCGGGAAGGGAGGGGTGCAAACAGCCCTCAGGGGTGGCAGGAAGAGGAGCGTGAGTAGGTGGGACCGGGAGGCTGCTGACGAGGAGGGAGAAGTCCGCGCTGATTGGACAGCTGCCGCGCCCCAGGCTTGGCGGCCCAGCCAGGAAACAGAGGCAAAAAATCCCCCGTGTTCCTTGTCCGCCCTTCAGAGATCCCCTCAAGGGCTCCGCCCATCCGGCCTACTTGCCACCAGTGCCTCCATAGCAATAGAGAAAGGGGAGGAGGTGGACTGGGATGACTGGGGCCTCTACCCGGTATTTACGGACCCCCTTACCGGAGCCCGAGACTACCGCCCTGTCCCTTTTAAGATGCTTAAGGAACTTAAGGAGGCCGTGACTAAATACAGCCCAAGCTCCCCTTATGTAAAAAGACTGATGCAAAACCTCTTTGCTACGCACCCTTGGACCCCTGCTGACTTTGACGAAATTGCAGCCGCGTGCCTAGATGCCTCCTTATATTTAGCTTTTAAGGCTCAGGCCCGCAGAGAGGCCTCTAAGCTGGCAAAATCCCGGGGTTATACTCCCCTGGATTTAGCCATTGACCTCCTGTGTGGAACTGGAGCCTATACTGACCCTGCTGTTCAGGCCCAGTATGGCCAGTTTGAGCTAGAGACTGTTAAAGAAACACATGTTGCAGCTTGGGATAAGATTGGAGCCATGAAAGGGGGGAGAGCCACACAGAAGTTGGTTGGGCTGAAGCAGAGAGCAGATCAGACACCCCTCTCATTTGTGAACGAGGTTAAAGAGACAGTGACTCGTATAATGGGAGACACCCCGGGATCTGATCTACTTATGAGACAATTGATTAAAGAGGGTCTTCGCCCCAAAGGGATCGCAGCCATTAGCAGCCTTCCCCCCGACGCTTCATTAGAAGGAATTGTTGACAAATTGCTGGACATGCCCAGCGAGGATTCAATTCAAGCCTTAGTGACTGCCATGGAGAACCGGGAGGATAGCCTCCTGACCGCCCTTCATGGTATGCAGGTGAGACCCACCTGTTTTGGGTGCGGAAAGCCAGGGCACCTCAAAGCACAGTGCAGGCAGCGGCCCCCCTCCACTTCAGTTCCGACCTGTTATTCCTATGGAAAGCCAGGTCACATAGCCAGGTTCTGCCGATCCAAAGGGAAGTCGGGAAAAGGGAAAGGGAGGGGCCCGGCCGCGGGGCCCCCCCCCCCCCCCCCCCCCCGTGCTCGAAGACAGCGGCCCCATTACTGTGACTATCCCCGTGAGGGTTGACTATAGAGAAGGGACACAGCAGAGAGAGATCGGGCCTTGGGAAACCTCGATGATTCCCATCGAGCTAAATATTTTCCCAGCGCTCATCACAGGGGCTGAGAGATGTGTGGACTTAGTCACCCATACCCAGGTCATTTTTGGTCCCGGAAGTCCCACATCCGTAAGGGTCACAAACCCCCACCCCTTTCCCACCTTGGTAAAACAGGGCCAAGAGGTAGGAAAGGCGCTGCCCTTGCGGACCCCTCCCGCTCATGTGAACTGGATCCACCCGGTCAGCTCTGGGCGACCACTGTTAACCGTCACGGTGGAAAATCAGAAGCTCGAAGGGATAATTGACACTGGAGCCGATTGCTCTGTCATAAATAGGGGACAGTGGAGGCGCGAGTGGCCACTCCTACAGAGCCCTCAAGCAGTGACGGGGGTGGGGGGCAATAGATCTGCCATGAAAGCAGCACACGCCTTACGGTGGTCAGCTTTGGAAGAATCTGGACTCTTCACCCCACTGTGCCTACCCGACCTCCCTTATGCATTATGGGGTAGAGATATCTTGAGCCAGCTTAACCTGACACTTGCCACCCCTGATAGCCTGCGGGGAAATTAATTGGGGCCACTCTAGAGATGAGCTTTTCCCCCAGAATAACATGGATTAATAAGAAACCTATTTGGGTTGAGCAGTGGCCCCTGACAAAAGAAAAGCTCATCGCCCTCACAGACATAGTAATGACCCTCCTGCACGAGAACAAAGTGGAACCGTCCCTTAGCCCGTATAACTCCCCCGTCTTTGTCATAAAAAAGAAAGGGGGGAGTTGGAGAATGTTGATTGATCTTCGGGCAGTAAATGCCAACATGGTACCCATGGGGACCCTCCAACCTGGTCTCCCTATGCCCACTGCAGTCCCGCAAGGGTGGACTATTATAGTGATTGATGTTAAAGACTGCTTCTATAGCATTCCCCTCCACCCGGAGGACAAAGAAAAATTTGCCTTTTCCCTCCCCGCGATCAATTTCCAAGCCCCCAGTAAACATTATCAGTTCACCGTCCTACCTCAGGGAATGGCCAATAGCCCCACCCTGTGCCAGCTTTACATGGATACTCTGCTACATCCTATCTTTTTAAACAGAAAGGGGGAGTTGGCAGGTCACTGACCCATTCAGACCTGTCTCAGGTACTATTTACCATGAATTTCCTACAAGTCAGGGATGACGGCACTACAGCCGCCCAGAGATTTTTCTCCCCAAAAGGACATGCTAAGAAAGAACCAACGCTCCTGCCCTCTCCCACCAAGGCCCTACCAGGCTCTAAAGTCATGTGGAGAGATGAAGAGGGAGGTTGGCATGGCCCTGTAACGGTAAAGAACAGAAGACAGGGCCACCTGTCATTTCATCCCGAGGATAAGATAGAAGAGCCAGAAAGATGGCTCCCTGTTTACAAGATAAGAGACCTTGATTAATGCCCAACCCTACGGGGTGAGAGGAATTTCTTTCTTTTTCAGGCCTTCTGATCATCGTAGGGATCCTTGGAGGTGCTCCATCTGAAGGAAATCCGACATGGGGAATACTCCGAGTTATTCCCTCTCCCCTTCCGGTAGCACGGAACTCCCCGATCTACCCTCGCCTGCTAGTGACCAATACATCGATGGGGCTCCCTTCTGCCTCGGTGGGGCCCCTCATGTGTGGCCACAGGGGAAGACATCGAGGATCCCATACCATGGAGGGATTGCCAGATGGCGGGAGGATACCCCCTTGAGGGTGAACAAGGACGCTGATTCTGGGAATCACCCTACTTGTTGTCTGTTTCTGCCGCCTAGCTAGGCGACAGAGGGGCTATATGCTTCTTACTCAGAAAGCCTTCATGGCCATGGAGACGGGGGAGGATCCCCAAGTCTGGCTAGCCGCCATGCATGACATGTGACACCTAGGGGTAAGATGAGGTAAACCCCAAGACGGGCAACTTCTCCTGACCCAGCCACCTAAGACGGGCAAGGTCCTGGGTTGAAGGAGATGACCTAAGACAGGGTTCCTCGCCCCCGGCGGATCCCCAAGTCTGGCTAGCCGCCATGCATGACATGTGACACCTAGGGGTAAGACGAGGTAAACCCCAAGACGGGCAACTTCTCCTGACCCAGCCACCTAAGACAGGCCCTGAGGGTGTCAGGCGCCTAGGACGGGCAAGGTCCTGGGTTGAAGGAGATGACCTAAGACAGGGTTCCTCGCCCCCGGCTATCAGAGGCCAGTAGAAATGACACCGCTTAAGGCTAACCTCAGCACCGCTTAAGGTCACACCAAGTGATAACCTTGTAAAACAGAAAGGGGGAGATGTTGGGGGCGGGGGGAAGAGGCTTGGCGGTCGCTTAGAGGGGAAACATAATCACCTTATAAGGGAATGTTACAGAACTCGGCCCCTCATTGAGTAAGAGTTCATGGGAGGGAGGACAGAGGGGATAAAAGGGTCTGCTGAGAGGTGGGGGGAAGCGGGAATGTGATCACAGAAGAATAAAGACTCATGACCCACCTCAGGCGCTCTGTCTGGTTCTTCCCCCATCAAAGAGTGGGGGCCGGAGGTACCCCGAAGACTCACCACGCGTTGGACTGGTGAGTAAGAGGACGGACTAGCATTAAGAAGCCGGCGTTGTAAATAAAAACCCGGCAGATTGTTATCCTTTCTGGTCATATTGGACAGTCTAAGAGGTGTGAGGTGGTACCTCAGAGAAACTTAAAACCAGATTTTAAAGTATATTACAAAGATGTAATCTTCAAGACTATCTGGTGCTGTTAAAGAAATAACGTGGTAGATCAGTGAAATAGATTAGGTATTCAATTACTATAGTGATCTAATATCTAGTTAACCCCTAAATAAAATTTTTGAAATAAGAATTCAACAGTTGTCAAAAATTGGTGGGAAAACTGGAAAGCAGTTTGGAAGAAACTAGGTATAAACGAATATCTCACCCAATATGCAAAGATGAAGTCAAAATTGACAACTTAGACATAATGGGTGATTAGGAGAGCAAAGGAAAAAAGTCCCTGTCAGACCTGTGGAAATGGGAAGAGTTTATGACCAATAAGACATAGAGAGGATTACAAGAGGCAAAGTGGATAATTTTGGTTATATTAAATTAGAAAGTTTTTCTACAAACAAAACCAATGCAACCAAGATTAGAAGCAAAGCAGGAAAAATAGGAAAAATATAGTGAGTTTCTCAATGAAAGCCTCATTTCTTCTTTTTTTTTAATAAATTCTTTTAATTTCATTTTAAGCAATGGGGTTAAGCAACTTGCCCAAGGTCACACAGCTAGGCAATTATTAAGTGTCTGAGGTTAAATTTGAACTCAGGTCCTCCTGACTTCAGGGTGGGTGCTCTATCCACTGTGCCACCTAGCTGCCCCCAAAAGCTTCATTTCTTAAATATATCCAGAAATGAAGAAGATTTATAAACATAAGGGCCTTTCCCCAATTGATGAATAATAAAAAGTATGAACAAGCAGTTTTCACTAAAAGAAGTTAAAACTTTCACTAGTCATATAAAAATACTCTAACTTAATATTAATTAGAGAAATGCAAATTAAAGCAATTCTGAGTTACCAAGTCATACCTAACAGATTGACTAACAAGATAAAAAAGAAAAATGACAAATGCTGGAGCAGTTGTAGAAAATTAAGGACATTAATGTGCTATCAGTGTTGTGAAGTGGTTCAGATATTCTGGAGGACAATTTGGACCTATGCCCAAGGGACTATGAAACTGTATATGCCTTTTAATTCAGAAATGCTACTAGTAGGTTTCTCTCCCAAAGAAATTATTTAATCTCTTAAAAACAAAAAGAACCTATATAGTAGAACCTTGGTTTATGAATTTAATTCATTCTGAGATTCTGTTTGCCATACTTTTTTGTTTGTATAGCAAAGTAAATTTTCCTATAGAAAATAATGTAAAATCAGATGATTGGTGCAACATCCACAAATATATTAATTTAAAAATGATTATTTATAATTTTATGTAAGTTTGATTAATACACAAAATAAACTGAAAATGAAACAAATTAACCTGTACTTTACTTTTGAGAAGAGTCAGAACTGGCATGAGGGAGAAGAGAGAGAAAAGAAAAAGAAGGGTTATTGCTTGAAAGGAGAAACTCCATCCCTGAGGAAAAAAAAGGGAGTGTTCTCTCTTATGTTGCTTTCACTAAAAGTAAGTCTAACACTACTTGTCTTCATTTATTTTTCATTTTTTATAATCACTTTCATATATTTGACTCACCGATTTCTTTTTCCTTTAAGTTCACTTCTGAGTGAATTGGAGAGGGCAGATACTTGAAACAAGTAGACTAATTATGAGGCTATGCAACAGTCCAGGTAAGAAGTAATGAGGGCATGAGCAAAGGTGATGATTGTGAATAGTGAAAAGGTGAACAGCGCCCTCCAAAAGTCAATGCCCTAAGTTGAACATATTTTCATGAGCCATTCAAATCCAATTATGACATTCATACCTGTAATACAAATTTTGCAAAAAATTTTTCCTCATCTAGCAAAGCATATGTCAGCCAGGTTACTCATAAACCAAGGTTCTACTGAATTTCCAAAAAATATTTAAAATGGTTCTATTTAAGCTGGGAAAGAACTGGAAATTGAGGGGATACCCATCAACTGGGGAAAGGCTGAACAAGTTGTGGTATATGATTGTGATGAAACACTTTAGTGCTATAAAAAGTGATAAGTAGGATGTTTTCTGAAAAAACTGAGGAAGACTTGAATGAACTGAGGCAAAGTGTAGAATCAAGAGACATTGTACACATTAATGAAATTTGTAATGCTGATCAACTTTGAAAGACAGCTACTCTGATCACTATAATAGTCCCAATAGTCCTCTGATCACTATAAAAATAAATAAATAATACATTAATTTCAAAAGGAGAGATCATTGCTCACTTCAAAGAGAGCATTTTCATTTGAATGAAGTCAAAAATCTTACTGCTGACAGAAGAGAATGAGAAGAAAAAAATGGAGGGGTAGAAACTTTATCAAGAAATTTCTGTCATTGAAAAGATGAAGAGACTTAGAATCATACCTAAAGGAGTTGGAAACTAAGTCAGAAATATTAAATGAGTTACTAAGTCACAGAGTTTTAAGTGTCAGAGCCTACACCTTTAAGACTCAAGGATTTCTTGGTTCTAAGATCAGTACTCCTTTCACTTTTCTGTAATACCATGATCTTACATTCTTCCATCTCCTCTGGGACCTTGCTCCAGAAATCATTCACTCTTTTAAAAACTTCCAGTTTCTCTTCTTTTGTTGTCTCCTTCCTCTCTGGCCACTATGCTCAAGTATACTCTATTCTATCCATTCTCTTTAATTAATTCATTTAGCTAATACTTATTACATAGAGAGTATCCAGAACACTGAGTTAAGTGCTGTGGAAGAGACAGAGTTTAAAGAAGATGGCTCCCTACACTTACGGAGGTTCGAACTTTCAACTGCTCTCTCTCTCTCTCTCTCTCTCTCTCTCTCTCTCTCTCTCTCTCTCTCTCTATATATATATATATATATGTATATATATATATATATATATATACATATATATATATATATATCCTTACGTTATCATGTTATTTTTCTTGTTCTTGTCATTCTCAAATATCTTGATAGAGTTGTTGTTATTATTGAGTAATATCTGACTCTTCATAATCCCATTTCTTTTGGTTTTTGGGTTTTTTTTGGCACAGATAGTAGAGTGGTTCACCATTTCCTTCTCCAATTCATTTTAGAGAAGAGAAAATTGAGGCAAACAGGGTTAAGTGATTTGACCTGGGTAACAAAGCTAGTAAGTGTCTTAGAGTGGATCTGAACTCAGAAAGATGTATGACTGGCTTCAGGCCTGGCACTCTGTCCACTTTGTTCCCTTACTTCTCCTTCTTGAGAGAGTAGTCTACACTTACCTGGTTTCATATCTTCTCATTCAATCACTTTTCTCTCTCTTCTGCAAAATACCCATGCCCTCTCTCCTGTTCCCATTCTAAACTCCTTTTAGTGAAAGCTTCCTTTTCACCAAGTTATACAATCTCTTCTCAGCAATATCAACTTAAACCTTCATCAGTATTTGGAACTCATAATTTATTGATATCCTTTCTTCCTTGAATTTCATAAGACACACTATTCTATTTATCCTGAAAAATCCCTTTCTATCTTCTTTTGTGTGTGTTTTTTCCTTAACCTGGCTCTAAATTCAGACAATCTAAGACCTACATTTCGCAAGCCTTCTTCTCTACCTATATAATTTGCACTTCTCTGATCTCATTGACTTTTCTGGATTCAGTTTTCATATTTAGGCAGATGACTCTGAAATTTATATTTCAAACCTTAACCTCTCTTTCTAAGCATAATGTAGTGGGAATAGGTAAATTAAGTCTCTACTATGTGCCAGAATCATGCTAAGGATTATATTATATATATTATATAAATGTAATATATTATATTACAAATATTATATCATTGGATCTTCACAAAAATCCTGTGAAATAAACTAGATTATTGTGCTCATTTTACAATGGAGGAAACTGAGGCAGACAGAGGTTGAGATACAGTCGATTTGTATCTGAGAGAGTACGTTTGAATTCAAGTCTTCCTTATTCTAGATTCAACATTCTATGCATTGAAATATTGAAATTGGAGTTAGAGTATTGGAATTAAAATTTCAACTGAAAGGCAAATCACAGAAACTCTCCATTTCTTAGAATAAATATTATATATTATAAATAATATATAAATTATAAAAAACATAAGTTATATATAATAAAATAAATATCTTGGAATGAAGACTTCAGATCTTGCCTTTAATGTTTGGTAACTGTGTGACTGAGCAAGTCACTTAATTCCTTATAACCTCAACTTCCAAATCTATAAAATGGGGATAATTATAACTGTTATTTCTGGTTCAACATGGTGTTGCAGGGAGTATGGTACAAAGGATAGAAAACTAGACTTGGAATCAGACAGACAAAGGATTAAAAAAGTATTATTTGTCAATTACTGTACTAGATGTTGAAGATATAAAGGTGGGGGGAGAAAAAAGCTTATATTTAATCTAAGGGTATGATATGTGCTGATTTAAGTGTATAAAATGAATACATAAATAATTTTTTTTGGTGGGAGGCTTGAGTCACTGGAAGGGATCAGAAAATACTTTATGATTGTTATGTAAATAAAGTCTGATGAATGAATGCAGAATTGGTCATGGAGTCAGGAAGACCTTAGCTTATGTCTCATCTCTAATATAAACTGGCTGTGTTTCTCTGTGCAATCACTTAAACTATCAGAGTCCAAGCCACTTTAAAACTAAAAATTATGCAAAAGATACTTCTTGATATTGATAGGAGAAGTTTTTTCAATGAGCTGTTCATACAACAGTGAAATCTGAGATCTGGAATTTAAAAAATACACACATATATGTATGTGTTCCAATATGTATACATATATATATGCTCACATACCCACATACACACATATGTGTATATACTTATAGACTTTATCTGTAAATGGCAGTAAAAGCCATTTGTACTTTCTAACTTGAGTTTTTGTGAGGGTCAAGTGGAATAGTGTATATGAACTATAAAGCATTGTACAAGGGTGATGTTTATTATTACTTCTAATAATAATGGTTTTAGGAATCTGTGAGGTTATCCATATGATTATTCTCTTACAGAGGAATCAATCTATAAACACCTACTCTGAACCAGGCCCCATATTAAAAGCTGTGGGTACAATAGATTGAAACAAGACAGTCTCTACCCCCAAACAGCTTGCTGCATTCTCTTGGAGAAGACAATAACAACCTAAAAATAATAGCTAGAATTTATAATACTTTAAATTTTGCAGAGTTCTTTACATATATTGTATCATATGATCCTTACAATCCTGTGAGGTAGGTACTATTATGACCCCGATTTTAGAGATGGAGAAGCTGAGGAAGAGGTTGAGTGGCTTGTGGGGGATTACACAGTGGCTAATAAATGTCTAGAAGGATTATATTCCTGTCTTTCTGTTTCAAATTCAACACTCAATCCACTATGCCATCTAGCTGTCTCCATATAGCTTGTTCCAAAAGTCTGAGTCCAGTTTAAAGTCTTTTTTGGTACAATAAATATAAGCATATACAAAAATAGGTGAGATAGATATACAGTGATTTTTTTGGGGGGGGGAATGGAAAAAGAGGGAGGTAGAAGCAAGTGAGAGGGAGGGAGATAGAGGAGAGAATTATGGAGAAAGTAGCTCTTGAACTGAATTTTAAAGAGATAAGGATGGATTTTTAAGAGACAGAAGTAATAAAAAAGGAAATTCTAGGCAGAAGGACAATTATTATGAAAGTAAAGCACCTCCATATCTTAGACACTTTAGTGAATTTCTGTGGTTGAAAAATTTACCACCTTTTGGGCAGCCTTTTTTCTTTTTTTTTTTAGGTTTTTGCAAGGCAAATGGGGTTAAGTGGCTTGCTCAAGGCCCAGCTAGGTAATTATCAAATGTCTGAGACCTGATTTGAACCCAGATATTCCTGACTCCAGGGCCGGTTTTATCCACTGGGCCACCTAACCGCCCCTTTTTGGGCAGCTTCTGAAGATAAACATAAAAAGTCTGGTTCTCAGATGATAAAATATTATTCTACCGCTGTTCAAAATCTATCTAGCTTGGCAAGCACTCAAGAGTTTATGCTTGGCCGCATGGCCTTTAAAATCCCAGGGGTGCCTCTCATCCAAGACAAGACCTCAGAATAAGATTTACTAGACTTATGAATATAACCATAGATGTATCTTGACACCTATGTATTGTTAGAGACAGAATTCCCCTGTTCCTGAGCATTCACAATTAAAAACTCTAAATACAGGTACTAACCATGAAATAATAAAATTTCCTACTGGTTTTTTTTTTGGGGGGGGGGGCAGTGGGATGCCTCAGTCAATAGAGCACCAGACTTAGAATTAGAGAGACCTGAATTCAAATCTGACCTCAGATACTGACTGTATGAACCTGAGCCAATCACTTGTTAGCCAGGTCCTCATCTGAAAAATGAGCTAGAGGGAAAAATGACAAAACACTTCAGTATCTTCACCAAGAAAACCCCTAATAGGGTCATGAAGAATATGACTGAAAAAGACTTAACAACTACAACTAATATTTTTTCCTTTTTTTATTAATATTTTATTTATTTAATTTTCTAACAACATGTAATAGACATTTTCAACAATCATTTTTTGCAGTGTTTTGAGTTTTATGTTTTTCTCCTTCTCCCCCTCTCCCTGATGGTAAATTGTCTAATATAGGTTGTATAGATCCATTTTAATCATATTGTGAAGGAGGAATCAAGTCAAATTAGGAAAAGACAAATAATACATAAGACAGTTTTTAGAAATTGAAGATGGTAAAATTTGGTCTTCATTTGAACTCCACAGTTCTTTCTCTGGATATGGATGGTATTTTCCATTGCAAAAATATATTAAGTATTCACATTATGTGTTGCACCATGTTAGGTGCTGGAGAGGTAAAAATAAGCCTTTTCCTGAAGCGCAGATCTTAATACAGGAGCTCACATTTTAATGCACAGATGGATTTCCATCCATCATCACTAAATGTTGCTGTTAGTGTGTATAATGCACAGCAACTAATTTTGGTCAACACACCCCACTCCGCCGTAAAACTTGTGAAGTTACTTTGCTAAAATGGTTATTTTGCTTTTCTTTTCCAGTTCTTCTCTATCACCTCTTGATCCTATCAAATAAAATTAATTTACATGGATTTAAGCAAGAAAGACTACACCCATGTCTGAATATTCTTCTTAAACACTGAGATGCACTTGAGAATTCAAATGGGATCCTGGAATTTTGTTTTGCAGTTGTAGAATGTCTTTAAGAAATACTCCCCTTTGATGCATTTTCCCATCCACTGTGTTATGAGTCTCATAATTTTATTCCTCATCCTGTATTAGCTGAGCATGCTGAGCTCAAGCAACGACACTCTTGGAACCCCATAGGGTTTGGAGTGAGGCAAAGAGACATGTTGCTGAGTACTCTGTGGAGCCCTTGTCCCAATTCTCGACATTGGCATTGTCTAGCTGTGCCACGGAGAGAAAACTTTGAGTACTTAGAGATGGTTGAGAGGACACTGTAGGAATCATGAAATGGGCAATATTGTTTTTGAGGAAAAATGCATTTGGGAACAGTATGATCTAAACTGCACTCACGACCATCTCTCTCTTGCCTATCATATTTCCTCTCTAAATCTGCTTCTCCTTCTGTCTTAAGTATTTCTTTGGGTCTCTCATGTATTTCTGCCACTAGCACTACATTCTTTGAATCTCTCATACTAGAAATTGGGTTGTGAACTTTAACTCTTTACTATCCTTTATTCCTCATATCCAGTTTGTTGTCACATAAAATAGATTTAACATCCATCATGTTTTCAACATGTCCCCTCCTTTCTATTTATCTCTCAGCTTTCCCATATAGCTCCTCTTTACACTCCCCTTTCCACCTCCAACCTAGACCATTGAAATAACCTGTCTCCCAGACTCTACTTCTTCTCTTCTGAATCTTTATAATAGTACTCAATTAATCTACCTACTTATGATAAAAAATGTACTACGTATTCACAATGTTCTGCAAACAAAAAGAGAGGAAAAAGCAATCCCTTCCCTCAAGGAACTCAGATTTTAGTAAAACTGCTCATCTTTTTTTTTTTTAGATTTTTGCAAGGCAAATGGGGTTAAGTGGCTTGCCCAAGGCCACACAGCTAGGTAATTACTAAATGTCTGAGACTGGATTTGAACCCAGGTACTCCTGACTCCAAGGCCGGTGCTCTATCCACTGCGCCACCTAGCCACCCCTGCTCATCTTTTAATGTACAGATAAAGGTCAAAGTTAATTTTTGACATTTAAGACCCTCCACAATATGGCATCACTTTGCTATTCCAAGAAAATTGGAGTGCTGTCTATGCCCCCTTAACACACCTGCATGTTCCTACTCTATTTCTTTATTCAGTTGTTCTACATGCCTGGGATATCTTCCCTGTTTTCCCTCTTGTGAAGCCTGGTTCACCATAATATCTTCTCCATTTAGTCTTTTCTAGTACTTCCAATTAGAAATAAGCTTTTGATTATAATAGAAAGCAAGTAAAGGGAACTAAAATGCAATAAATCTAAAAGAAGTAGATGGCATACAGAGTGAAGGGGGCTGAATGTGAAAGATTGGAGATTTTTAAAAAATTTTAACCTAAGAGGCAATAGGGTCTGAACAGGGAGAGTAGCATGGTCAGATCTATGATTTAGGTATATTAATTTGGCAGCTATGCAGAGATAGTGGATTGGAAGTGGAAGAGACTAGAGACATGGTGGCTATAGGGGGCTAGTAAAGTAGTTCAGATAAGAGAAGATGAGGACCTGACAAGTAGAAGTGATCTGAATGAAGAGAAGACAATTTCAAGAGATATTATTAACATAAACTTATTGAGAAAAGATAATTGTTGGACATGGGGATTAAAGGAGAGGCTGAAATCAGAAATAATTCTAAGACTACAAACTTGAGTAACTAAAAGGTTTGGGGTGCAGATATGGAGAATAATGGAAATAATAATGAGTTCTGTGGGCTTGAAATGAGAGAAATCTGGGTTCAAAGCCTTCCTCAAACACTGACTAGTTCTATCTACATAAAATTGATCAGCTAGGTGGTGTAGTGGATAGAGCATTGGGCTAAGTTCAAATCTAACCTCAGTCACTTACTATCTGTGTGACCCTGGGCAAGTCATTTATTTGCTATATGATCCTAGGCAAGTCAAGAGTCTTGGTTCCTCATCTGTAAAATGAGCAGGAGAAAAAAAATTAGCAAACCACTCCAATATCTTTTCCAGGAAGTGGGTTCACAGAGAACTGGACATAACTCATCAACAGCAACATGGGATATCCAGGGAGAGATATCTAAAATGATAATGGAACTGGAGTTCAGTATAGAGGTTGATCCTGTGCATATAAATTTTGAAAATATTTGCATAGTGGTGATACTGAATTCATAAAAAGGAATTTCAAAAAATTTAAAAATTATCCGAAGGAAGTCTGGCCATTGGGATAAAAACTCCCTCTTTGATAAAAATTGCTGGGAAAATTGGAAGTTTAGTATGGAAGAAACTTAGATTAGACCAACACCTCACACCCTTTACCAAGATAAGATCCAAATGGTTACAGGACATAGACATAAAAAAACAATACTATAAGCAAATTAGAAGATCAAGGACTAGTCTACTTGTCAGATCTATGGAAAGGGGAACAGTTTATGACTAAGGAAGAGTTGGAGAACATCACCAAAAACCAATTAGATGATTTCGATTACATTAAATTAAAAAGCTTTTGCACAGATAAAACCAATGTAACCAAGATCAAAAGAAATGTAGTAAATTGGGAAACAATCTTTACAACTAATGATTCTGACAAAGGACTCATTTCTAAAATATACAGAGAACTGAGTCAAATTTTTAAAACAAAAAGCCATTTCCCACTTGACAAATGGTCAAAGGATATGCAAAGGCAATTTACAGATGAGGAGATCAAAGCAATCCATAGCCATATGAAAAAATGTTCTAAATCATTAATTATTAGAGAAATGCAAATTAAAGCTTCTCTGAGGTACCACCTCACACCTCTCAGATTGGCCAGTATGACCAGGAAAGATAATGATCATTGTTGGAAGGGTTGTGGGAAATCTGGCACACTATTACACTGTTGGTGGAGCTGTGAACTCATTCAGCACTTCTGGAGAGCTATTTGGAACTATGCCCAAAGGGCAACAAAAATGTGCATACCCTTTGACCCAGCAATACCACTACTGGGCCTATACCCTGAAGAGATGAGGGAAAAGGGTAAAAACATTACTTGTACAAAAATATTTATAGCAGCTCTGTTTGTGGTGGCAAAGAATTGGAAATCCAGTAAATGTCCTTCAATTGGGGAATGGCTTAGCAAACTGTGGTATATGTATGTCATGGAACACTATTGTTCTATTAGAAACCAGGAGGGACAGGAATTCAGGGAAACCTGGAAGGATTTGCATGAACTGATGCTGAGTGAGATGAGCAGAACCAGAAAAACACTGTACACCCTAACAGCAACATGGGAGTGATGTTCAACCTTGAGGGACTTGCTCATTCCATCAGTGCAACAATCAGGAACAATTTTGGTCTGTCTGCAAAGGAGAGTGCCATCTGTATCCAGATAAGGAGCTGTGGAGTTTGAACAAAGTTCAAGGACTATTTCCTTTAATTTAGAAAAAAAACAGATTTCTTATTGTCTGATCTTGTTACCTCTTAGACTTCTCTTTAAGGATATGATTTCTCTCTCATCACACCCCATTTGGATCAAGGTACAACATGGAAACAAAGTAAAGACTGATAGAGTGCTTTCTGGGGGGGGGGAGGGGGGAGGGAAGCAAGATTGGGGGAAAAATGTAAAACTCAAATAATATCTTTAATAAAAATAAATTTAAATGAAAAAATTATCTGAAGGAAAAAATATATTATTGGTCACTGGTTGACTTATGTGCTAAGCTAATAGATCCATACATGGAGCTACTAAATCTAGATTTGAAAGCATAGATTGTCACTGGGTTTCCTGGAGTTTCTCAAATATTGGGTCAGATGTAGAAACTATCTGGAAGGTCCAACACAGACCCTAGAAATAAAAAACAAATTTTGCTATCGCTAATATTTTATTTTCTCCTGAAGAATATGATTTCTCTCTCAATGCATTCAATTTCGATCAATGTATAGCATGGAAACAATGTAAAGATTATCAGACTGTCTTCTTTGGGGGGATGGGAGGAAGGAAGCAAGAATGGGGGGAAAATTGTAAATTTCAAAACTTTACAGGGGCGGCTAGGTGGCGTAGTGGATAAAGCACTGGCCTTGGAGTCAGGAGTACCTGGGTTCAAATCCGGTCTCAGACACTTAATAATTACCTAGCTGTGTGGCCTTGGGCAAGCCATTTAACCCCGTCTGCCTTGCCAAAACTAAAAAAAAAAACACTTTACAAAAAATGATAGGTAGAAACTACTATTGTATGTAATTGGAAAATAAATAAAATATTAAGAAAAAAGAAAAATTTGCCTACTTTCTAGAAAACTGAATCTTGGATTGAATTTCTCAGAGTTACTCTGAGAAACAATTCCTACTGACATTTGCATTTATTTTTCCGTTGCCTGAACTTTTATGATAATCTTGGAGCTACCTTTGAACTAGGTGGCCTCCATTAATGGTAAATGCTTCTCTGATTTGTGTATTACTGGTATCCTAAGTGACCACACAGGTGGTAGCTGGGTAGCTTTGTCCCTCTATTAGAGAGTTAGGAATGTTAAAGGAATTTCTGTTATTCCTTGTTTTTAATTCAACTAAAGTCAGCAAACATTCACTAAGTTCCTACCATTTATCCGACACTATTGCAGGTGCTTGGGCAAGAAAGACAATGAGAGGATTGTCTGTCATCTTTTTCCTTAAGCATCTCTTATGGTTGTCTTGGTAATTTCCCTTTTGTCCTCTGGAAACAGAAACACCTTTCCTGCTTGACTATTCGACACCTATTCTGAACTGTTTTACCTTTCAAAAACAAGTTTTTTAAATTAAATGAAACAGAGATGAGATAATAATTAAAGGAGATAAAGGGGGGAAATATTTGCATAGGAAGTTCTGAGACAAGAATTGCATTTACAACATTATTTTGGCAGCATAAATGAATCAGGGAGATACCATACCTAAATAGGGACATGGGTAAGTGGTCAGTGGAATTCATTTGCCTTAACTCAGATTAGGGAATTTCAGTTGAGAAAGTTGAATCAATGAGTCTTGGAGCTGCATCTCAAGTATATCGCTGAGATGTACCAACAGTAGAGAGAAGGTGTTTTAGTCTTAGGCACATTGATAAGAGCAATCGTCATCAGTCAGAGTAATGATGCTTTCTGAATCTTCATTGGTGTCTGTAGTGGAGATGGCAATAGCAAGGGGAAGAGATTACAGCATCATTGCAGTGAAGAAACAGAAAGTGCCAAAGGGGAAATGCAGAGCAGTGGTCAAAGTTGTTCCTTTGGTGAATGATAATTATAGAAATAGATAACAACAGAGTGGAGCTTTTTATGATTGTGCTGAGTAGATATAAGTAGCAATTGTTGAGAGGCAGAAGCATGAGAATTATGATGGGAGAGGTTTTCCTAGCTGTAACCCGAGCAAACTATGCGGAAACCCCTCCTTATGTTGGTGAAGGAAGACTTTCCTAAAGTTTTTGTTCTTTACCAATTGGAACATGAGACTTTATTAGTGTAATTTGCATTTGTAGCCTGTAATTACTTTTTTCCATAATTTCTTTACTATGATTTACTCTGTTATTACTTTTTGTTCTTTTCCGGTGAAATATTTTGTTATTTTGATTTATGGTTCATCCATCATTTGCTACTTTAAAAAAAGTCATTGAATAAGAGATGCATGAAGCTGTGCAACATAATTATATATTTAACTGGATTATTACCTCCCTTGGTACTTCAATGCATGTGGATATCCCCTTCAGTGGTGGAGATTACAATGCATGCAATCCATTTTTGTCCTTTGTTGTGCTTATCTGTCTTTTTTGTTTTTGTTTTGTTGTTGTTATTGTTGGCTAATCTTCTACAGCCAGTCATCCACTATGCTGTCATTTTTTGCTTCTAACTCACTCCATGATGGGTCACCCTTCTTTTCTGATTTTATATATATATATATATATATATATATATATATATATATATATATATATATATATATATTTTATTTTTTTTTTATTTTTAGGTTTTTGCAATGCAATGGGGTTAAGTGACTTGCTCAAGGTCACACAGCTAGGCAATTATTAAATGTCTGAGTCTGGATTTGGACTCAGGTACTCCTGACTCCAGGGCCAGTGCTCTATCCACTGAGCCACCTAGCTGCCCCCCCCCATACATTTTTTGATAATATTATTGCTTCTACCATGAAATTGTTTATTTGTAATATATTACAACTTGTTTGTACTTACTCTGTTTCTTTCTATTAGAGAATAGGTGGTATAGTGGATGGTGTATGGGACTCGGAAACAGGAAAACCTCAGTTCAGATCTAGTATCGGACACTAGTTAGTTGCAAGACCCCAAGTGAGTTACTTTTCTTTTGCTTGGATGATAATAGCATTACCTCTCAGGGTTTTTTCTGAGAATCAAATTAGATATTTGTAGAGTACCTAATACAGAAGCTGACATATAGTAATAAATTCTTGTTTTCTTCCTTTCCTTTTTTTTTTTATTACCTTTTGGCAGACCTGTAACTTAGATTCTTTAGAGATTGTATCTCTGACTTAGTAGTAATAGATTCATATTGAACTTCTAGGTTATAAATACTTGATATAGGTTGAGAAATCAGTAGGAAAAGCTGATTTTTTTAGAGAGCATTTTGGAAATTGTGTAGTACTTTTTTTTTTTTTTTAGGTTTTTGCAAGGCAAATGGGGTTAAGTGGCTTGCCCAAGGCCACACAGCTAGGTAAATTGTGTAGTACTTTAAAAATTATTGATTGCCTTGGCATAGGGAACTGCAGGCAAGAAAATTTCTTCTTTCAAAGGTAATTGCCATCTGATCTTATATAAAGTCTTAGTGATTTCTAGAGCACTGAAAAGTTAAATGACTTGTCCAGGGACTCAGATTTAGAAAGTGTCAGAAGAAAGATTTTCATATCTTCTTAAACCTTATTGTGGCTCTGTGGTATATGTTAAACTTTCATTGACCTTTAACTGACTGTTCACTTATGCAAAAGATTATAATACCAATATTCTAGCACTTAGAATATTGAGATAATGAGGATACATTTTACATATTTACTCCAGTTTGAAACTAGCTTGTTTATAGATACTGAAAAATGGTGAACTAAAAGGAATTTTCTTTTTTTTTTTTTTACTAATTATTACAACCTCTTGCAGAAGTTTGACTCACATAAAGAAATTGTCACAATGAAGATGCTAAAAGTCCCTTATAATCATGTAACACTTGCCCTTTTTTTTGAGCAAGTGATTTTTTTTTGAAGGTTGAACTAGATGACCTCCAAAGTTCCTTCAAGTTTCAATGATCCTTGCACAATGGAAAGACATGGCAGGCAAAGTTTATATTAGGATATAAACTCATTTGCAAAATGCTATGGACAAGGAAATAAAAGTTTATGAGTAATAATATCTCAAAACAGTAAAAACTGATGAAGAAAAAAAAACAAATTGACTGAAAGATTCATGTGAGGGTCAACTTAGGCACCCATGTGACATAGTGGATAGAGTTCTGGGTACAGAAGAAGGAACTCCTGATTCCAAATCTTCTATAGATCAATTACTTTGTGAACCAAGGCACAAAATTTCATTATCAATCTCCTCCATAAAATGAACAGACTGGACTCAACGTCCTCCAAGATTTCTTCTATCTCTATGACCTCATGGGCAAGACAATTTATAGATAAAACTGAAATGAGAACAATTAACAAAGAAATAGGACATTTGTTAGCATTTTTAGATCATGTATTATCAATGATTGTGAAGTCACCATAATTGGACCTTAATACCTCAGGTCTGATGTTTTTAGTTGTTGACTTGAGTGCTATATGAGGAGGTGGAAATGGCAATTAAGAAAATGAGGTCAAGAAGAGCAGCTAAATGAGACAAGTACACAGGGGAAAAAAATCATTCTGGATATGACCCAATTTTGAAAGCACTGAAGGATTGATTTTTCAATTTATCTTAAAATGAGATGATAATGAATGACTCAAAAAAAATTCATAATCAATGTTATTACCAAGATAAAAAAAAGAGAGAGATCAATCAAGAAAACATCACTGAATAAATGGCTAGACTGTAGAGCAAAATTACTTTTTAAAAGCTTCTCTTTCAATAGAGTATACTTATTAAGATTATAGATATCTTTGTTGAATTGTACTAAATTATCAGTGTCAAAAAAAATCTTGCAATTAAGGAGTTTTTCCAGGTATTTCTGTTTAAGGATGAGATTATACTGATAATATCAAGCATCAGAGTAATTTAGACCTTCCTCAAAGAAATATAAAACTTTGTCTTTCACATGATAGATACCTGATTGAAAGAGAATACTCATTTCTCAGATTATGACAGATAGATGGTTTACTGAATTAATCCTTAGAATCTTGGATAGGTACTTCATAAAAACAAGGCTGGGTAAAGAATAGAAAAAAGAAATTAAACTAGAAGACTGAATTTGGGAAATTTCAGTGCACATAATAACTTTCAGCAATTTTTTCCTCTCATTTTAACAGTATTTTTCTGTTGATATTATATGGCATTGTAAACCATGATTCCTGAAAAATTAACATTGGTGAATCAGAGTACTGGAAATGATGAGTGAAGTACCATATTATCAAATAAAAAAGATTATATGAAAAGATATCAGTTTCTTTCTGGGTCTCTCTCTCTCTCTCTTGCTCTCTCTCTCTCTCTCTCTCCATATATGTATTATATATATATTTATAAATATTCCCTATCTATATATGTATATATTTATATTAATAAGGACATCCATTAGACTATGTATTATCAATGATAGTAAAGTCACCAAAATTGGACTTTAATACATCAGATCTGATGTTTTTAATTGTTGAGAGTGCTATAAAAGGAGGTGGAATATTTGTGATACAGTTGGAAAAACATATGTATATGTATCATGTACACATGCATACATTTTTTGCCAATTCTCCAATTTGGTTGTTATAATGATCTCCTAGAAGATAAACTTGAAGCAGCAATGAAAATTGACATTTCACTTTCAACTAATAGTCTTAGAAAATTGTGTGTTTGTGTATGTGTGTACATGCCTATGTGTGTGTGCATGTGAAAGATTAAGTGATTTACGCATGATCTCAACAGTAATATATATCAGATACAAAACTTGCACTCAAGTGTTCCTAACTTTGACACAAACTCTTCATGCAAGAAGTGGCACTATTTTCAACATAAAGGTTATCATCCATGAAATGAATGAGTAGAAGAAATAAATGAAGGGTGTCATGGACTAAGATTAAAGTAACCTTCATCTACTCTGAATACTCTGAATATAATATATATATATACTTATTATATGCTGCTTTCCCCTTTCAATGTCTGCTTTAAAAAAAATTTTTTTAGGTTTTTGCAAGGCAAATTGGGTTAAGTGGCTTGCCCAAGGCCACACAGCTAGGTATTATTAAGTGTCTGAGACCAGATTTGAACCCAGGTACTCCTGACTCCAAGGCCAGTGCTCTATCCACTGCGCCACCTAGCTGCCCCAATGTCTGCTTCTTGAAGGCAGGTGTTTTTTTTTTTTTTGTTTTTTTTGTTTAACTTTCTTCATATCCCCACCTAGCACAGTACCTGAGAAATAGTAATCACTTAAGAAATGCTTGCTAACTCTTTGGAACAAGCAAACAGCCCAAAAACTTAGTGAGCATCTATGGAACATCAAGCAACCTAAATGAAGGCTTCCAGAACATGGGATAAATTTTCTCAGGTGGTTTTATAGGGATGGGAATTCCAGAGAAAGAATGAGAAAGTAGGGAGAGTTCACAATATATCCCCTTGAGAGAGTACCCAAATCAATGAGATTGTTGATCCATGTAGTAGGGATGGAAGTATGCAAATGCAGAAGTGTTTTCCAGAAATGGTTTAGACAGACTTTTTCGGTTGTCACAAGCTATCAAAGAACACATACTTTAGTGTGGGGGCTGTAAGTGTAGAAGAAAATAGCAGCTGGGCTCTGCTGATGACTTTTACTGCAGATCTCACATGGCCACAGCTTGTTGCTGATTTTTCCTGGCAGATTTTTTTCTGTATTAAATCTGTTTCAGTATAAAAGATATTGGGGATTGTTCTCTTGTTACACCTACATAATTCTCATTGACACTAATGGTGTGCTACACAGAGATCAAATACACAGACTGCATTGGCTAATTGTCTGGTAGCAGTTGTAACATAAGTGTATACAAATAGATTTTATGTGAGATCTTTCTGCCAAATGTTTCTAACACATGAAAATAAAATGCTCAATTATTCAAGCAATCAATCACATTACAAAGCAGATTGCTACTATCAGTGAGGTCTGTTCTCTTTTCTGCCTAGTCACTTAATTTTTTTTGAGAACTGTAGGGCTCTGCAATACTTTATTTGTTAATATATTACTTTATTTTTTCCAATTACATAAAGAAAATTTTCAGCATTCATCTTTTTGTAAACTTTTGAGTTCCAACTGTTTCTGCCATACTCCCTTCGCTCCCCCACCCCATGACAGTGAGCAATCTGATATAGGTTGTGCATGTACAATCATTTTTAGTATATTTCCATGTTAATCATGTGGTGAAAGAAGAATTAAAACTGAAAGGAAAGAATGAGAAAGAGAAAACAAAAAGGTTTTAAAAAGTGAACATAATATGTTTGATTCTGCATTCAAGACTCCATGTTTTTTCCTCCGGCTATGGATGACATTTTCCATGTCAAGTCTTTTGGAATTGTCCTTGATCCCTAAATAGCTGGGAGGATCTGTGTCCATCATAGCTGATCATCTTTCAATGATGTTGTTAATGTGTACAATACTCTCCTGGGTCTGCTCACTTCACTCAGCATCAGTTCATGCAAATATTTCCAGGATTTTCTAAAGTCTGCCCACTCTTCATATTTTTTTAGGTTTTTTTTTGCAAGGCAAATGGGGTTAAGTGGCTTGCCCAAGGCCACACAGCTAGGTCATTATTAAGTATCTGAGACTGGATTTGAACCCAGGTACTCCTGACTCCAGGGCCAATGCTTTATCCACTGTGCCACCTAGCCACCCCTTACTCTTCATTTCTTATAGAACAATAGTACTCCATCTCATTCATATATCCTAATTTGTTCAGAAAGAATTCTCCAATATCTTAAAAATTATCTTTTTTAAAAGGGTTCATTTTCAAATGTAGCACAAAATGGTTGTCAATTTGGAATAAATAAATTATAGGTCTTAAGTAGCTTAGAATCATAATACTATAATTATCATTTAATATTTTCAAATATACCATATTTGGAAAATCTTGATGCTAATCCTCCCAGTGATTCAGGCTTACACTTACTCTACATATCCATTGTATTGCTGATTTTTTTCCTCCAATTTGCAGGCCCCCAATCACCTAATTCTAGATTATTGAAATATCTGTTTTTTTCCTCCCTGCTATAGCTTTTCTCATTGTAGTCCATCTTTTGCTCAGTTGACAAAGGAATCATCTTAAAGCACAGGTATGACCATAATGCCTCTCTTTCCTTCTGTCCCCTTCCCCTAATTCTATATTACTCTTGGATCAAATATAAAATTCTATTTAACTTTTAAAGTCCTTCCACTTGACCCTTTCCTATTTTTCCAGCCTTTTCAAACCACATATCACTAACATTTTACATAATGACTGGCATAAAATAAGCACTTAATAAAATCTGTGGGTATTGTTGTTGTTTATGGTGATGATGATGATAATACTCAAATGATTAGAACTTGATTTTTCTAGTACTAAAGTCATTGAATGAATAGTTCATGCTATTTTAAATTCCTTTTGCTGGATCCTTTTCCAGATCATTCCCTCTAACTGTAGGTGTCCTTCAGAATCTATCTCAGACCTTCATCTCTTTGACCTATGTACTACATCACTTGATTATCTCATCATCTTCCATGGATTAAATTATCATCTCTATGCTGATGATTCTCATACATACCTAGACTGCGTCAACCTCTTTGCTGATTCCAATTTCACATCTCCAGCTGTTTTCAGACGTTTCAAACTGGGTGTTCAGTAGACTTAAAATCAACATGCCCCGAACTGAATTCATTGCCTTTCCCTCTAGATGCCCCATTCCCCTTCAAACTTCTGCATTATTTTGGAGGGCACCACCATCCTTCCCATTCTTCAAACTTACAATATAGGTATCATTCTTGACCCCTCACTATGTTTTAACCCCCTGCACCCCTCCATACTTTCTTAATCCAAATAGCTGTGAAAATTTGTTGATTATACTTTTTTGCAACATCTCTCAAAGACTCCCTCTTCTGTCCTCTGATACTGCCACCACACTGGTATGGGCATTCATGTCTGAACTATGGCATCTGATAGGTAAGTCTACCTATCATAAGTCCCCCTATACCAATTCATCCTTCATGTAACCACCAAGTGATTTCCCTAAAATGCAGTTTCTAACATGTTTTAATCACACACTAACCCTCTCTCCAACTTCCACAACTACTCAATAAACTCATGTCTCCCTATCATCTCTACAATCAAATGATCAAATATGGAATTTTTAATTTAGTGTTCAAAGGTCTTCATAGCATATCTTTCCTCTTGTAAATCTTCTCATACCTTATAACCCCTCTATGTAATCTTTGAGCTAGTGACACTGGCCTCCTTGTTATTCCTTAATTAAGACCCTTCCTTTCTCATCTCTGGGTTTTCTCTATCTGCCACACATCCCTAGAATGCTTTCTCTCCTTATTCCTCCCCAATCTCCTAGCTCCTGCCAATTCTATTTTTTATTGTTTACAGGTTAGTCATTTTCAGTATGAGGAATTAGGATTAAAGGAAAGAAATACATAAGAGATATTTTTTAAAAAGAGAATGTAGGGGTGCAGTGGATAAAGCACTAGCCCTGGAGTCAGGAGTACCTGGGTTCAAATCCGGCCTCAGACATTTAATAATTACCTAGCTGTGTGGCCTTGGGCAAGCCACTTAACTCCATTTGCCTTGCAAAAAAAACCCTAAAAAAAAGTGAATGTAGAGTTCATCAGATTCTGAAGGGTTTTGTTTTGTTTTGTATTTCTTTCTCTTTGATACTTCTGCCAATTCTCAAACCAGAATTCCACTTTCTACAGAAATCTTTTCCACTCTTTCTTATCTCTACTGCTTTCCTTTCTTAATTGTTTCCTTTTTTTAATCTTTACATAGTTTGTACATTAGATTAAGAGCTCCTTTAGGGCTTTTGTCTTTCTTTGTATCCCCAGTGCTTAATACAGATAAATAAATTCTTGTTATGCTTAATAAATTCTTGTTATCTGATGAAATAATTTCTATACACATATCCTCTTACTCTTTTTTCTTTGTAGTTTTCCCTAGTTTACTTTTATTTCTCTAGTATTAAATTAGTTCATTATTAGTGCATAGAAAAGATCCTCATCAAAGCAGATTTGTAAATATGCTGAATTTATAATCAAGTTTAGAGAAGTTCTTGAAAGCACTGAGTAGTTAAATGATTTACAGAAGATTAGGCACCTATTTTATGATCTTCTTAACTCAAAGACTGGTATGAAAGGAGAGGGGGATTTATTTCCTACCAAGGTCATTTGGATATTTATAATAATATTCTTGGGCTATATGTGGTCAAACATTTAATTAATTCACCCCTAAAAAGCTCCTAGATTTATTGGATTTCAAATCCTGCCTGTTGTTGCCTTTGAGACACTGGTCTGAAGTTTATCATCCTTGTGATGGTTTAGCAAATTATTCACGGGGGACAAAAAAAAGATCAAATTCTATCCCAAAGTGGAACCTATAAATGTTCTTTCTTCTCTAGTTATTATTACTATTATAGATACATAAATTAGTTTAAAAAAGACATATGAAGAAAGACAGTGAGTTCAGAGCAAGAACAAAATAAAAAGTATATATATATACATATGTATATGCATACATACATAAATATTTGTGTCTAGAGGTAGGGAAGAAAAAAAGAAATTTATATCATAATTTTGTTGCATATTTGAAAGGAATGGCAAGTTATGCAGAGTAGATTTGCAGTTTCATGTCTTTTTATTGTATGTTTTGAAAATGCTTGTTTTATTCCATAAACTAAAAATAAAATATAAGGAAAAAGAAATTGCTGCTATATCAACAATCAGTTGTTTTCTATGTTTGAATAAAAATAATTTCATTAAAACTTTTTAAACTACATCCAGAATCTCCCAACTCACTTCATGTATTGCAGTTATATAAGTATGAAACTCCTGTATGGTAAACTGTCCTTTACTTTCTCTTGATTTTTGTTTGTTTGTATTACCTCTAAACTATGCCTATGCCTTCCAAAGTATTTTTTACTTTCTTTTCTCATTATCTTCTTTTCTTTCTTCTTTTAAAATTAATTTATTTTCAATCAATGAAAAATTTACTCTCTCTCTCTCTCTCTCTCTCTGTCTCTCTGTCTCTCTCTCTCTCTCTCTCTGTCTCTCTTCCTCTCTCTTCTCTACCTTCTACTCCATTGAGAAAGAAAGAAAGAAAACCAAAACGTTTTTCCAAAGAAAGAAAATTTCTGCATTGGATATGTCAAAAAAATAATCTTAATCTGTGCTCTAAAATTCATCTCTTCTTCATCAAGAAGTGGGTGTCATTTTTCACCAAGAATCCTGTGGAACAAAAGTTGGATATTGTGTTGATCAGAGTCCCTTAGAATTTTCCTTTCCTTTACATTATTGTTACAGTATAAATTATTCTCCTGGCTCTCAGAACTTCACCCTTTAACAGTTTATATAAGTTTTCACAGACTTCCCTGAAATCATCCCCTTGATCATTTCTTTAAAGCACAATAATAGCATAATATATTTATATATACATATACACCTATGTGTATATATATTTCATAACTTACTCAATTATTTTCCAGTTGATGGACATTTGCTTATTTTCCAGTTCTTTGCCACCATTAAAATTTCCATTATAATTGCATATTTTTTGAATACCAAGAATTTGTCTTTTCTAAGGACTAATCCATCATTAATGTATGCTGTCTTCTATTTTTTCTTTCCCCTTTCCCTCCTGTTTCCCTGTTGAATGAAATATATTTCTGTAGACAACTGTGTATGTATTCATTCTTCTCTCTTTTAATTAAAGCAAATGAGAGTGAAATTCAATTTTTTAACTTACAAAGTTTCTACCTCTTATTGCTCCTTGTTTGCATAGATTTTTTTTTTTTTTTTGTTTAGGTTTTTGCAAGGCAAATGGGGTTAAGTGCTCAAGGCCACACAGCTAGGTAATTATTAAGTATCTGAGATAGGATTTGAACCCAGGTACTCCTGACTCCAGGGCTGGTGCTTTATCCACTACACCACCTAGCTGCCCCTTTGTTTGCATAGATTTCTGCTTGTATGCCAGATTATATAAGATAATTTTCCCATCCATCATCTTTTTTTTTTGCTCCTAGTCTATTTCTCTTCCCCCTCTTTTTTCCACTCTCCCTTTTAAGGTCATCAAATTAAAATATAATTACTTCCAGACCCTCTGTCTAATTTGACTCTTTCTATCACTTCTAATGATGTTAAAGTTATGAGGGACATATATCATCTTTCAATATTAGATTGTAAAACATTAATCTTTGTTTAGATTTTTTTTTGGTGTGGTTTTCTTATTTTTACATCTTATGTTTCTCTTGACTCCTCTGCACTTCAAAGTTCTGATCTTTTCATAAAAGATACTTGTAAATCCTCTATTTCATTAAGGACTGAAATTTTACCTTGTAATAGAATACTCAGTTTTTTTGAATAAGTTATTTCCATTTTGCAGCTTATATACATTTGCTTTCTGGAATATCATATTCTAAATTCTTCACTCATTGCTAAAGTAATGGCTACATTATGCATAATTGTGTCCTAAGTTTTTGATTTTTTTTTCTGGCTGTATTTGGCATTTTCACCCCTTTGATCTGAAAGCTTTGGATTTTGGTTAATATTTTCATGGGGCTTTTCATTTGGGGATTTCTTTCAAGAGCTGATCATTCAATTTTTTTCTATTTCTGCTTTACTTTCTCATTCTAAGAGATATAGACAGTTTTTAAAATAATTTCTTGAAATATACAATATAGATTCTTTTGTCATAGATTTTAAATTCAATGATCCTCAAATTATCTCTCCTTAGTTCCTTCTCTTTTTGGTCTTTGTTTTTTTTAAACTATTTCTTTTTTGTCTCATGGAATCATTGACTTCTATTTAGTTCATTCTAATTTTCAGGGAATTTACTGTGTTGGCAAGATTTTTATACTTCTTTTGCCAAGATATTATTTCCCTTTCCAACTCTTTCTTCCATAGCTCATTTCTTTTCCAATTTTTTCCCCTCTAGCACTTTCTTTTCATTTATTAAAAAAAAAGCATTTTGACTCTGAAAAACCTCTTGATTTATTTCTTCAAGGAATTATGGTTGAACTTGTGCCCAAGTTGTGTTTTGTTTGTTTAGGCTTTGCTTATAGATGTTTTGGAGTCACTTTCTTCCTTTGGAACTAAAGTTCTCTGTCACCACAATAGCTTATTTTAAAAAATCTTTTATAATGATTATTATTGTTGTTTTGCTCATTCTTCAAGCAGGCTTTATGACTTGGGCTTGATGTTAGGACTAGATTCTTTGTTCTTTCAGAGGCAATGTCTAAGTTGAGTATATATATATATATATATTATATATATATATATATTTATATATTTATATTATATATATATATATATTTATCTTCTTGGGTTTGTGAATCTTACTTTTAAGGATAGGATGATAAAGGACTTCCCAACAATGTTCAAGGATTAGCAGTAGCTAAGAATAGTTGATACAATATCTGGGATATAAGGACAAATGAGAAAAACTGAGAAGACCTCTGCATGAGAAATGAAGTAAAATAGTCAAACTATGTCTGAGCAACAAAGATTTGGTCAAATGTTCTCTAAGTTGAGCCATTTTTCCTTAGAGTCCACAAAAAATTTATGGGAGACTACGTTTCAAACTTTTTAATAGGGATTTATAGAACATTTTAATAGGAGGATATTTTAGACCAACATGTTTTTTTTTCTTTGAAAGGTAATGGGGTTAAGTGACTTGCCCAAGGTAACACAGCTAGGTAGTTATTAAATATCTGAGGTCAGATTTGAACTCAGATCTTCCTGACTCTAGGGTCAGTCTGTCCATAGTACCACCCAGCTGCTCCAATTACCAACAAGTTTTATCAAATCACCTTAGTAAAAGTAAATTCAGTGTGGCTGAGTAATGGTTTCAACCCATAATCAAGAGAAAATTGTGCCAGTGAAGGCTAAGGACATTCTTCCTTTCCTAACTCTGTAAAGTTGACTCTAGGACCCTGAAGGAAATTAGTAATCATGCTCTTGAAACCAAGCTTACTAGGGCTATTGAAACTTGGAAAAGTAATTTCAGAGAATTTGCTTAAAAATACAAAAGGAAAGGTCATCCTTGCCCTCAGAAAGCTTATTTTTTAATAGAATAAGTTAACATATATATAAAAGAGTAATTTTAGACCAGAAAAGGGCTCCTTTGTATCAGAATATTACTGGGAAAGCGAGGCCAAAGGACAATAGATAGCCTGTCAGTCAACACAATCTACTACAAGTGAGACATTATGGGGGTTCAAGGGAAAACTAGTACTTCTGATATGAGGGTCTCCTGAATCCTCTTCAAGGCTGCTCATACACCTTGGTGTTCACCTACCATCCAGCTCTCACTTGTAACTTTAAAAAGTGATAGCTTGTGCAGCAGCCTACCCTGGAAAATTGTCTGGCAGACAGACTAAACCAGATCACAGATAACTGGCAGTCCTCAGTGAGCAAGAGGGTGTTCATCCCATGAATGTGATGATATACCCCATGGAAGGGTAGATGAGAGCAATTTATTCCAGTCACCATGAAGCTGGTTGAAGCAGGTGGTGTGGAATGCTTATATTGCTTGGTCAGACTTAGAAGATGTCAAAGTCATCCGTTGCAACCTGGGCCATCATTTTGATGATTGGGGAAGAGTCAGTGAGCCTGCTTCACTCAAATTCAATTCATATACAAGTAAAAACATTACCCTGTGATATCATTGATTCTCTTCCGAAATGAAGGGCAAGAATTATTGCTAAACACTGGGAATATAAAGGCAAAAAACAGTCCCTGATCACAATTGATTAGATTTTATGGTATTTGTTCATAGGGTAAAATTAGGCATAAAATAATTTTTTCTAAAGCATAGATCTGCCCACACTTAATAAAATCCATTAACTTCTTATTACCTTTGGTATCAAGTAGAAAGTCTTTTATTTGGTATTTAAATATCTTTATTATCTGACTCCTTCCTTACTTTTCAGTCTTATAATTTACTCCTCTCCATATATTTTATGCTCCAACTACACTTGCCTATTTGCCATTCCTAAAACAAAGTATACCATCTCCCATCTTCTTGATTTTGTACTGGCTGACCTCCAAGTCTGTAACGCCCTCCCACATTACTTCTAGCTCTTGATGTCCTTGAATTCCTTAAAGACTCAGCTCAAATATCATTCTCCAAAAAGCCTTTCCTATTTTTTCCATCCACTGTGTTTCTTTTAAGGATATTTTTCCTCTATTCTGTATATATATATATATATATATATATATATATATATATATATACATATATATACATATATGTATATCATATATACTTTTAAATTTATATCTACTTTTTATTTGTTTATAAGCTTCTTCAGGGGAGATACTGATGTTTGTCCTTCATTCTCAAAGAGGACCATGACATCAGAGAGGTGATGTCATAATAAGCATGTGAATTGGATTTGAATGAGGGGTTGATGTGCTAAATCAACAGCCTCATTTTGTCCTCTAAAGCTATCTGGTTTCAGTAGTCAGACATGAATCAAGATGACTGGAGATAGGCCTTTATGCGAGGCAATCAGGGTTAAGTGACTTGGCCAAGATCACACAGCTAGTAAGAATCAAGTATCTGAGGCTGGATTCAAACTCCCTCCTGTCTCTGAGATCAGTGCTTCATCTATTGTACCACTGAGTTGCCTAGGGAAGGGAGTATTCATACACACACACACACACACACACACACACACACACATATATATGGTGTTTTTTTGGGTTTTTTGGGTTTTTTGCCCTCAGTAGAGGGTTTGCTATATGCAAACCAAATGATGTTTATTAACTAAGTGATATATAGTCGGGATGAGACTTGTTTTGCCTGTCAATAAAGCCACATGCAAATGGAGACTTGATGAAGGAAGAAAACTTCCCAGCAATTAGAGGTACTTCAAAGTGGAGTGAGTTGCTATGTATTCTGTTTGTCATCACTAGAAATCTTTAAGCAAAATCCGGACTTGTCAAGTATGACCCATAAAGAATATTCTATTCAGGAAAGACTTTGAAGTCCCTTTCAACAAAGGATCTGTTAGTAAATGTTTAATGAGTGGATTTATGGGTGAAAAAAATATATACATGAAATACTTTAAACCTATATTAGTATTATATATTAAGTTAACCTAAATTTTAGCATTTGCTCCATAATTTCATATATCTCCATAATCAACAAAATAGTAAAGTAAGCCCTGATTTTTACCATTTGCCAATTTTCAGATAAAATTAATCCCTCAAAAAATTTTATATTTGAGATTTGCAAACTCATATGAGAGACTCCAACATGCTGCTTTCATCACTGATGTTCTGATTCGGAGCTGAAGATAAAAGAGCAGGAGCATCTAATGAAGTTAAAGTTGTTTCTCAGTGAGATTCAAACTATTTGGTTCAAGAACAAGGGGACATAATTTCAAGAATGGAAGAAAAGATCAAAGTAGGAGCATTCATCATTTAGCAAATCAGCACCCAGGAAACATGGAAAATTCAATAGGGCCAGGATTTATTCCATAAAAGATCTATGCTTTGTTTACCAGAAGACTGCTGGGAGTCTTCTGCTTGTCAAGTTGACCTCATCACACAGGACTAATGACCTTCAGCCAGCAATGAGGGAAGAGTCTGCCAGTCTTTATAAGTGAAAACTTGAGATTTATCTGTGGTAATCATAGTTCTCAGTCCCATGAAGTTGAAAAGCATCTCCTGTTGCCAAGGGCAGTCAATTCTTCAAAGCTTGTGAACAGTACTTTGATCCTCAGGTAGTGCAATAAACAACTTAAGGAACATTTATCAGGTTATGCTATAGAGATACTGCATTTTCTTAAAAGAGGCTTGTAACAAAAAGACCCAAACCAGAGGAGTTTAGCCATTTATTTCTCCAGGGTGTTATTTGATTTTGTAACATTCATCTCATTGACAGTTTAACTAAGGCTTCTACTTCATTTTTAAATGGTCACTTTTTTATTCATATTTTTATTCTTTCACCAAAATGTTTTGTGCTCTCATAGAAAAAATATAGATATATGGATTAGATAGATAGCTATATAGAGGGATGGAGGGAGGGAAGGAAAGAAGGAAAGAATCTTTTTTAAGCCAAGTTGGAATATTCTTCCAATTTGAATCAGTGCCAATATTCCTTGAAATTGCTACTATGTATGTATGTATATATACATATGGATGTATGATATATGTATTTATTCCTCATAATAACCTCAGTTCTTGAACATAGTATATATATATATATGCATACATATATGTATGTGTATGTATAGCTATACATTTATAGTCATATAAGCCAGAATCTAAAATTTTAGATAAGCAAGTTGCTCAAAATTAAGGAAATTGCTAAAGTAACAGATATGTGATGGAACGAATTCTTCTTGTTATTCATTCATTTAGTTGTGTCTGACTCTCCATGATCCTGTGATTACACTCTCCATGAGGTTTTCTTCAGATAGATACTGGAGTTGTTTACCAATTCTCTCTCCAGTCCATTATGGGAAGTAGATGGTTGAGGGACTTGCTCAGGTCATTTAGCTAGTATCTGAGGTCAGATTTGAAATCAGATCTTTCATACTCCAGGCCAAGCACTTTATCCACTAAGCCACCTAGCTGCCTCCTTGTTCAGTTGGTTCAGTCATGATCAACTTCTCATGATTCTATTTGAATTTTTTTTTTCTAAATACTGAAGTAATTTGTCATTTCCTACTTCAGTTCATTTTATAGATGATGATACTGAGGCAAATGGGGTTAAGCGACTTGTCCAGGATCACACAGCTAGTAAATGTCTGAGGTTCGATTTGAACTCAGGAAAATGAGTCTCCCTGACTTCAGTCTGGGCACTCTATCCACTATGTCACTTAGGCTGCCCTTGAAAGAAGTATAGTAAGTGGGAAAAAATACTAAATTGGAGGCAAAGAACCTGAATTCCAATCCTTATTATACCTTAGTTTCTTCATTTGTAAAATGAGGAGGTTGGATTTTTAATCTTTCAGTCCTAAATCTATGATTCCTTTAGTGGGCCCCCTTTTATTTTGCTATTTAAAATGTTTTTTTTTCATTTTCTAAATACAGTAACTTTCCTGCTGTCTCTTGTCATCTTGTGAGGAATTTATTAGAATTTGAGGTCACAATATATATATAGTCAAATTTTACCAGTGTTATTTAAACTCATAGAGCCAAATTTTGTGTAATGTGCATGATATTTCCTGAAAGTGTGTTTCCAAAAAAGAATAGTCTCCTAAGTAATTCAACCCGGGACTCTTTCTCATTGACAATTATATTATCTGCATCCAGCAGCCCAACACCCAGCAATGAATCATAATAATTACAGAACCTTTCATTACTAACACCTAAAATAGAAGCACTGTGGAATTCTGAAAGTGGGAAATGAATTCCTTTCAGAATATCCAGAATGTTTTCTTCTAAACTGAGAATAATAAAACTCAAGGCCCATTAAAAACATTTAATTTCTGTCTTGAATATACCCCAAAACTCAGTGGGTCATTGGAACACTAGAAAACCAGTCTTTGGAGAAACTGTAAAGCAAGTCATGAATCTATGAAGTGGAGAAAAAATGAATTCCTTCTTTCTGTTTTTGTTCTTTAGTATTATTTGAAGCCCACTCTACCCTCTTCCTCCCATACCCCATTTTCTCACTTTAGTACAAATTCTCATCTCCTAGACCATTTTTTCCTCTGTCCTGGAATTTCTTGAGCAACCTTGACCTTGAGAGAAGTTGGCATCCCCAAAGCTTTACTGCAACAGGTTCTTGTCTCTTCTTGCTCATTGTGAATGTATAAAAAATAATCCCAACTGTTTTAGCTTGTTACTTCAGTAATGATTGCTGCATTAAATATAGGCAACAGGTCAAAGAGCTTATTATTAGAATAAGACAATTTAAGTTTCTTTCCAAATACTTGAAAATAGATACATTTATTTTTCCACTTACATGTTATGAAAGTTTTTCAACATTTATCCACTTACATATATATGTTACAGAATTTTCTTCCACCCTCTCTTCACACCCTTCTCCCAACAGTGACAAATAATCTAGTGAACACTGTACATGAACATTTGTGTTTAACATATAGTCATTTTGTATATGAGGAATAAGGACCAAGGGAAAAGAAAGAAAACCATGAGATAGGAAAGAGTTTTTTAAAAAAAAAGTGAACATGGTGTCAGATTCTGTGGTTTTGTTGCTGTTGTTTGTTTTTCATCTGGATGTAGATGACATTGTCCACAACAGTTCTCCCAGGGTTCTCCTAGTTCACTGAACTGCTGAGAGAACTTGCATCCATCACAGTCGACCAACTCACAATATTGTTGTCAATATGTACTATGTTCTCTTGGTTCTACTCCCCTTGCTTATTATCAGTTCTTCTAATTCCATGTTTCTCCAGAGTCATACCATTCATAGTTTCCCATAGAATAGTATTCTATAACATTCACATGCCATAACTTGCTTAACCATTCCTCAATTGATGGGTATTCTCTTGATTTACAATTCTTTGCCACTACAAAAGATCTGCTACGAATATTTTGGAATAAGTGGACTTTTTTTTTTTTTTTTTGATTTCTTCTGGTTATAAGCCTAGCATTGGTATTGCTCAATCAAGGGGTATGGTCAACTCTATTGCTTTTGGGGCATAGCTCTATATTGCTCTCCAAAATGACTTGAGCGGTCCATCACCCCACCAACAGTACCCCAATGTCCCAGTCCTCCCACAACCTTTCCAACATTGATCATATTCTCCTTTTGTCATCTTAGCCAATCTGATAGGTGTGAGACAGTACCTCAAAACTGTTTTAAGGTACATTTTTCTAACCAATAATGATTTGGAGCATTTTTATATGATTATTTTTAGCCTTAACTTTTTATTTATTTATTTGGTTTTCTTTTTTCCATCAATATGCACATGTATATGTTTAAGTTACAAAATTTCCTTCCACCTCCTTTCCCTTCCCTTCCCCCTCCCCTCAGTGACAGTCAGCATTGTATTAGCATTGTATATACATAATTTTGATAAACACATTTACAAATTGGTCATTTTTTGGTATGAGAAACTAGGATTAAGGGAAAGAGATACATAAGAGTTCATTTTATAAAGTGTTCATCAGATTCTGAAGGGTTGTTTTTTGTTTTTATTTTTTGTTTTGTTTTGCTTTGTTTTGTTTTTCTTCCCCTGGATGGGTATAAAATTGTCCATAACTGGTCTAAAATAAGGTTGTCCTTGCTTTCTGAACTGCTGAGAAGAGCTGCTTCCATCAAGGATGATCATCTCACAATGTTGTGGTTAATGTGTACATTGTTCTCTTGGTTCTGCTCCCCTCTCTCAGCATCAGCTCCTATAACTCATTCCATGCTTCTTTAGAGTCCGACCATTTATGATTTCTTATAGAACAACAATATTCCATAGTATTCATGTACCATAACCTGTTTAGCCATTCTCCAAATGATGGGCATCTCCCTAGTTTCTAATTCTTTGCCACTACAAAAAGGGCTGCTATTTTGGAACATGTGAGACTTTTCCCATTTTTTATGATTTCTTCTGACTTAGAATTGGAATTGCTGGGTCAAAGGGAATGAACATTTTTATTACTCTTTGGGCTTAGTTCCATATTGCTCTTCAGAATGATTGGATCAAAACTAAAACAGCAATGCATTAATGTCCCAACATTGATCATTTTCCCTTTTTCTCATCTTGGCCAATCTCATAGGTGTGAGGTGATACCTCATAGCTGCGTTAATTTGCATATCTCTAATCAATAATGATTTGGAGCATTTTTTTCATATGATTATATATCCCTTTAATTTCTTCATTTGAAAACTGTCTATTCATATCTTTTAACCATTTATCAACTGAAGAATGACTTATAACCTTATAAATTTGATGCAATTCTCTATATTTTTTAGAAATGAGACCTTTATCAGAATTCCTAGTTGTGAAGATTGTTTCTCAGCTTTCTGATTTCCTTCTAATTTTGACAGCATTGATTTTATTAGTACAACCCCTTTTTAATTTAATAGTCAAAATCATTCACTTTTCAGTTTATAATGTACTCTAATCTTCTTTGGTAACAAATATTTTCCTCTTTCCATAAATCTGATAGAGTATTTCTTAGTCCATTAATTTATCTATGGTTGTCCTTTATGTCTAAATCCTATACCCATTTTGACTTTAATTTTGTATAGGGTATGAGATGTGAATCTATGCCTAGTTTTTGCCAGACTATTTTCCAGCTTTCCCAATAATTTTTGTCAAATAGTGAGTTCTTATCCAAGATACTTATGTCTTTGGGTTTGTCAAACAATAGATTTCTGTAGTCATTTACTGTGAACCTGGATTCCTGTGAACATATTCTAATTTCTTGATTACTCTATTTCTCTCTCTCTTTTTTTTTTTTAGTTTTTACAAGGCAATGGGGTTAAGTGACTTGCCCAAGGTCAGTCACTTCTAAATCCATCTGGACCTGGAGACTTTTTCTTAGGGAGTTTATGATGGTTTCTTTAATTTCTTTTTCTGAAATGGGGTTAAGTAATTTATTTCATCTTCTATTAATCTGGGGAGTTTGTATTTTTGTAAATATTTATCCATTTCACTCAGATTATCCAATTCATTGGTATACAGTTTGGCAAAGTAGACCAGAATTATCTATTTATTTTCCTCCTCATTGGTGACTAGTTAACTCTTCATTTTTGATACTGATAATTTGACTTTTTTTCTTTTTTAAAACCAGATTAGCCAAATGTTTGTTTATTTTATTGCCTTTTTCATAAAACCAACTCTTAGTTTTTTGGGGTTTTTTAGGTTTTTGTAAGGCAAATCAGGTTAAGTGGCTTGCCCAAGGCCACACAGCTAGGTAATTATTAAATGTCTGAGACCGGATTTGAACCCAGGTACTCCTGACTCTAGGGCGGGTGCTTTATTCACTTTGCCAACTCTCCGCCCCCTAGTTTTCTTTATGATTTCAATATTATCTTGCTTTCAATTTTATTAATCTCTCCCTTGATTTTTCAGAATTTCTAGTTTGCTATTTAATTGGGGAATCTTAAATTTGTTCTTTTTCTAGCTTTTATAGTTGCATACCCAATTCATTGATCTTTTTCTATTTTATTCATTTAAGCATATAGAGATGTAAAATTTCCCCTCAAAACTGCTTTGACTATATCCCATAAATTTGGTATTATGTCTCAGTATCATTATCTTGGATATAATTATTAATTATTTCTATTATTTGCTGTATTTTCCACTCATTATTTAAGATAAAGTCATTTAATTTCCAATTAGTTTTTGGTTTATCTTTCCATGATCTTTATTACATATATTTTTGATTGCCTCACGATCTGAGAATTGTGCATTTGTTATTTCTGCTGTTCTGCATTTGATTACAAGGTCTCTGTACCTTAGTACATGACCAATTTTGGTATAGGTGCTATGTACTGCCAAGAAAAAAGTATATTCTTTTCTATCCCCATTAAGTTTTCTCCAGAGGTCTATCATATCTAAGCTTTCTAAGATTTTATTCAACTTCTTAACTTCCTTCTTGTTCACTTTGTGGTTAGATATACCTAGTTCTGAGAGAGGGAGATTGAGGTCCCCCATTTTGCTGTCTATGTCTCCTTGTTATTCACTTAGCTTTTCCTCTAGGAATTTGGATGCTATAACACTAGGTGTAAACATGTTTAGTAATGATATAGCTTCATTTCTAATGCTGCCTTTTAAGGAGATGTAGTTTCCTTCCTTATCCCTTTTCATGAGATTGATTTTTTTGCTTTTACTTTATCTGAGATTAGTATAGCTACCCCTGATTATTTTACTTCAGCTGAGGCATAATATATCTTCCTCTCACTTTTTATCTTTACCCTGTATGTTTCACTCTGCTTCAAATGTGTGTTTTTGCAAAGAACATATTGTAGGATTCTGTTTTTTAATCCATTCTGCTATCTGCTTACTAATTCTATATTTCCCTCCATGCTATCTTTCTCCATTTATATTTTTCTTTCTTTTTTCTCTTATTCCTTCTCATCAAAATTTTACTCTTTTCCCTTTGACTTGTCTTTTAAAATTTAACTTTGTTTATTTTCACTTATACCTTCACCTTCACCTTCCTTTTATCAATCCCTTCTTCTCTTCTCTTTCCCTTTCCCTTTCCCCCTCCCCCACCCCCTCCCCTTTCCCTGTAGGTTAGGATAGATTTTTTTAACTGAAGTGGTAATGTATTTAATTCCCTCTCCGGGCTGTATCTATTGAATGGAAATTATTCAGAGTTCACACTCTCCCTTCTTTCCATCTAAAATTAAAATTGTTTTGTGCTTCTTCACAGTGTTATTTATTGCTCTAGTACTATTGATCAGGTATCATCAATCACAGCTTGATTATTGCTTGATAAGCTCAGATTGTTATCAAAGTATCATCACAAATTGAATGCTTGATAAGTAGCATTCTCTCAAATTACATAAAATTATAATTTTAATCATTTTTTATCTTATCCCTTTTTCAAGTACCCTCTAAGGACACACAGTCCTCCTCATGAGCCAAAGTATGATCCAAAGCCAAATCATTTCTTGAACTATATGTATCCCTCCCCACAGGTCTATTTTCTGTCACACTTTTACCCCACCCCCACCTAGGGTACTTAATCCCTTCTCAAGTGAATAAAGGCTTAAGTCAAACTATGATCTAATTAACTGCAACAATCTTAAAGCTCTCTAAGTACTGGGAGCCTCTGCACCTCCCCAGAAGTCCCAGTTTGTCTTTATTGTTAATTTCTTCATTTGAAAACTCCCTGTCATTTCCCCTGACCAATCTATCAATTGGGGAATGACTCTAAATTTGATTCAATTCTCTCTATATTTTACAAATGAGACCTTTATCAGAGCCACCAGCTGTGAAAATTGTTTCCCAGCTTTCTGTTTTCCTTCCAGTCCTGGCTGCATTGGTTTTACCAGTGCAAAAACTTTTAATTTTAATATAGTCAGAATTATTCACCTTGCAACATACAATGTCTCTCCATTTCTTGTTTGGTTGTAAATTTCTCCTTTTTCCATAGATCTCTCAATTGATCCATGACATTGCCTTTTATCTCCAAATCCTATGCCCATTTTTGGCCACATTTTGCTATACGGTGTGAGATATGGTTCTATATCCAGTTCCTGCCATATGCCAGTTTTTCCAGCAGCTTTTGTTGAATAGTAAGTCCTTATTTCAGAAGCTAATGCTTTTGGGTCTATCAAGAAATAGATTACTATAATCATTTCTTCTTACTCGGTTTCTTCTGTACCTATCCTAATCCACTGGGCCATTACTCAATTTTTTAACCAGTACCAGGCAGTTTTGATGACTGCCAATTTATTGTATAGTTTTAGAATTGGTACAGCTAGGCCTCCTTCTTTACAGTTTTTCCCTCTGTTCTCTTGATATTCTTGACCTTTTGCTGCTCAAAATCAAATCTATAAAATAATCATTTGGTAGTTTGGCATGGTACTGAATAAGTAATTTAATTTGGGTTGAATCGTCATTTTTTGTCATATTAGCTTGACCTAACCATGAGCAATTGACATTTTTCAAATTGTTTAGATCTGACTTTGTTTGAGAAGTGCTTTGTAATTATGTTCATATAATTTCTGGGTTTGCCTTGGGAGGTAGATTCCCAAATATTTAATGTTGTCTACAGTTACATTAAATTGAAGTTCTCTTTCAATCTCTTGCTCTTGGGCTTTGTTATTCATATACAGAAATGCTGGTGATTTATGTGGGTTTATTTTATATCCTGTGACTTTGCTGAGTTTGTTAATTGTTTCAAGAAGATTTTTAAATGATTTTCTCAGGTTCTCTAAGTATACCATCATATTATCTGCAAAGAGTGTAAGTTTTGTTTCCTCATTGCCTATTCTGATTCCTTTAGTTTCTTTTTCTTCTCTTGTTGCTAAAGCTAACATTTCAAATACTATATTGAATAGGCATAGTGATAATAAGCATCCTTATTTCACCCTTATTTTTATTGAATATGTTGTGTTTATACCATTACATATAATATTTATTATTGGTTTTAGAAAGATACTGCTTACTATTTTAACTAAAACTCTCTCATCATTTATTCTCTAGTGTTTTAAATAGGAATTGGTGTTGCATTTAGTCAAAGATTTTTTCAGCATGTACTCCAATAATAATGTTATTTTTTGTTGGTTTTGTTATTGATATGTTAAACTACGTTGAGTGTTTTCCTAATATCGAACCATCCCTGCCTACCTAGTATAATCCTACCTGATCATGGTGTATTATCCTAGTAACAACTTGTTCTAGTCTAGTCTTTTTGCTAAAATTTTATTTAAGTTTTGCATCAATGTTCATTAGGGAGATTGGTCTTTAATTTTCTTTGTTTTGGCTCTTCCTGACTTAGGTATTAGCATCATATTGGAGTCATAAAAGGAATTTGATAGAATTACTTCTCCTATTTTTAAAAATAGTTTGTGTAGAATTGGAATTAATTGTTCCCTAAATATTTGGTAAATCCATCTGGAGAGACATCTTTCTTTTTTTCTCATTTATTTATTTATTTATTCTTATTTTGTACAAATAATGGTTTTTTAATACATTACTAAAATATTCTTGTTCAAGAGAAAACTTAATATTCCCTCCTCCCCCAAAATATAGACCCACATGAGCGATAAAGTAAAGGGGAGAGAAAAAAATTAAAATTAAAAATAATAAAAATAATAATTGTAGGTATGGCCAGGTGGCACAGTGGACAGAGCACTGGCCCTGGAGCCAGGAGCACCTGAGCCCAAATCTGACCCCATACACCCAACAATCACCCAGCTGTGTGACCCCATGCAAGCCACCCCAACCCCATTGCCCTGCAACCCCCCCACAAAGACCCAAAATAAAATAAAATTGTAATAATAATAGGGGCGGCCAGGTGGCAGACAGAGCACTGGCCCTTGAGTCGGGAGCACCCAGGTCCAAATCCGGCTTCAGACACCCAACAATCACCCAACTGTATGGCCCCAGGCAGGCCACCCAGCCCCATTTGCCCAGCAACCCCTCCAAAAATAATAATAAAAAAATTTCCTTCGGTCTGTGTTCCAGCACCACCAGGTCTGTCGTGGGTGGATCACATTCTTTGTAAGTTCATCACAAAAGTTACTTCCATATTTTTCCACTGTTGCCATTGCTGATTGCAACTCCCTCCATTCGTACTTCTCCACTACCATGTACTATATTTTCTCTCTCCTTTCACTCTGTCTCTGCTGTAGGGTAGCTGAGTGGTGCAGCAGACAGATTCCCAGCCCTGGGGCCAAGAGGCTCTGAGCCCACCTACCACCCCTTGGGCCCAGCATCCATCTGGCCCTATGGTCCCTGACAGACCATCCAGTCCCAGCCCCTTGCAAGAAGTAAAAAGGAAAATATGTTATATCTGACCACTCTCCCCCCATGGTCCATCCTCTCCTCCATCACTCGCATACCCCCTAATATTATTACTACTATTTTATTTTATTCTGGGTCTTTTTTTTTTGTTGTTTTTGCAGGGCAATGGGGTTGGGGTGGCTTGCATGGGGTCGCACTGCTGAGTGATTGTTGGGTGTATGGGGCCTGGAGAGACGTTTTCTTATGGAGTTTATTAATAGTTTCTTCTATGTCTTTTTTTCTGAAATAGGATTATCTAAGAATTTTATTTCCTCTTCTATTAATCTGGGGAGTTTGTATTTTTGTAAATATTCATCCATCTCACTCAATTTGTCAAATTTATTGGCATACAGTTGGGCAAAATAACTCTGAATTATCTCTTTAATTTCTTCCTCATTGATGAGCTCACCCTTTTCATTTTTGATACTTGTAATTTGGTATTCTTCTTTCCTTTATTTTAATCAGAATAGCCAAAGGTTTATCTATTTTATTGTTTTTTCATAACCAACTCTTAGATTTATTTATTATCAATTTATTATCAATAGTTTTCTTGCTTTCAATTTTATTAATCTCTCCTTTGATTTTCAGAGTTTCTAATTTGGTATTTAATTGAAATCTTTTTTCTATATTTTATTCATATAAACCTTTAGACACATAAAATTTCCCCAAAGAACTGCTTTGACTGCAGCCCATAAATTTTAGTATGGCATCTCATTGTTGATTGTTGAAATGGTTGATTGTTTCTCATTTGTTGTTTGATCTGTTCATTCCTTAAAATTAGGTTAGTATCCAATTAATTTTTGTTTACCTTTGCCTTTTATTATATGTAATTTTTAATGCATCATAACCAGAAAAGCATGTATTTGTTATTTCTGCTTTTCTGGATTTGATTTTAAGGTGTTTATGGGCCCACATGATCAATTTTAGTATAAGTGCCATTTACTACAGACAAGAAGGTATTTTCTTTTCTATCCCCATTCAGTTTTCCCCCAGAGGTCTATCAATATTTAAGTTTTTCTAAGATTTTATTCACCTTCTTAAACTTCTTTCTTGTTTATTTTTGTGGTTAGATTTATCTAATTCAGAGAGAGGCAAGTTGAGGTCATCTACTATTATAGTTTTGCTATCCATATCTCCTTGTAATTTGTCATCTTCTCCTCTAGGAATCTGGATGCTATACCTTTTATTGCATATATATGTATATATATATATGATGATGTAACTTAATTGCTAATAGTCCCTTTTAAGAAGATGTTGTTTTGCTTTGTTTGATATATTTATTTGTTTACTCCCCCTGATTTTTTTTTAATTCTGCTGAGACAGTATATATTTTGCCCCAGTCTTTTACCTTTTTTTTTGTATGTATCTCCCTGCTTCAAATGTGTTTCCTATAAACAACATGTTGTAGGATTCTGATTTTTTAATCAAATACTTTCCATTTACTTTTTTTTTAAAGAAACAATTATTTTTTAGGTTTTTTGCAAGGCAGATGGGGTTAAGTAGCATGCCTAAGGTCACATAGCTAGGTAATTATTAAGTGTCTGAGGCCGGATTTGAACTCAGGTATGCCTGACTCCAGGGCCAGTACTCTATCCACTGTGGCACCTAGCCGCTCCCCATTTCCTTTTTTTTTAAGAAAGATTTTATTTATTTTGTTTTACAATCCCCCCCCCTCATTCTTGCTTCCCTTCCCCCACCCCCACAGAAGGCATTCTGCTAGCCTTTGCATTGGTTCCATGTTATACATTGATCTTAGTTGAATGTGATGACAGAGAAATCATATCCTTAAGGAAGAAAAATAAAGTATGAGATAGTAAGATTCCATAAATATAATGTTTTTCCATTTCTTTTTTTATGGGAGAGTTCATCCCATTCATATTTATAGTTAAGATGACTAATTATGTATTTCCTTCTCTTTCATTTCTTCTTATTCCTCCTTACCAATGTTTGGCTCCCTTTTCCCTTTAACTTTTCTTTTAAAATTTAAATTTAGCTTTGCTTTCACTTTTACTTTCAGCTTTCCTTTTATTAGTCTCTTCTTCCCTTCTCTTTTCCTTTTTCCCACTACTTTTCTATAGAGTAGGATATATTTTTAAACCCAATTGGGAAGGTATGTTATTTCTTCTCTGGCCCAAATCTATTGAGAGTAGGATTTATTCAGTTATTTGGACCCTCCCTACACATCATTTAACTATCCTAAGAAAAATAAATTCTAAAGATGTACAGGTGTATCTTTCCTTGTAAGGATGTATACAATTTAATGTTCTTGACTGGTATTTCACTTCCCTCCCTCTTTTCATTTACCTTTTTATACATCTCTTGAATTTGAAGATAGAATTTTCTGTTCATTTCTGGTCTTCTTACCAGAAAATTTTTCAAGTCCTCTATTTCATTTTCCCCTGATAGGATATGCTGAATTTTGCAGTCCTTTGCCCTCTAAAATATCATATTTCAGAATCCCTGATCCTTTAATGTTGAAGCTGATAAGTCCTGTGTAATTCTGATTGTGGTTCCTCTGTATTTTAATTGCTTCTTTTTGGCTGCTTGCAGTATTTTCTCCTTTATTTGAGAATTCTGGAATTTGGCTACAATAGTCCTTAGAGTTTTTCTTCTGGGGCTTCTTTCTGGAGGTATCTGTGTATTATTTCCAGGTCTATTTTGTATTCTTGATTTATTATATTGGGACATTTTTCCATGATAATTTCCTGAAAAAATATTTTCCTTGTTCTTTTTTTTGGGGGGGGGGTAGAACAATAATGCATAAATTATCTCTCCTGGAACTATTTTCCAAGTTCTTTGTTTTTCCTAAAAGACACTTCATGTTTTCTTCAATTTTTTTCAGCTTTTTGCAGGGTTAGCAATCCTTATCTCAGACAAAGCGGTTGCAAAAATAGGATATCGTTAAAAGTGAAAAGGAAGGAAACTATATCTTCCTGCACGGTACCATAGACCATAAAGTAATTTCAATACAAAATATGTATGTACCCAATGTTATAGCATCCAAATTCTTAGAGGAGAAGTTGAAAGAGCTACAGGAAGACACAGACATCAAAACTACTAGTGGGAGACTTCAACCTCCCACTCTCAGTTTTAGACAAATCTAACCATAAAATAAACAAAAAGGAAGTTAAGGAGATAAATAGATTGTTAGAAAACCTAGATATGATAGAGTTATGGAGGAAATTGAATGGGGACAGAAAGGATTATACCTTTTTTTCAACAGTACATAGCACTTAAACAAAAACTGACCATATACTAGGGCATAAAAACCTAATGATTAACTGCAGAAAGGCAAAAATAGTGAATACATCTTTCTCAGATCATAATGCAATAAAAATCATATGCAATACAGAACCAGTGATATACAGACCCAAAACTAATTGGAAACTAAATAACCTCATTTTAATAAGTGAGTGGATCAAACAACAAATTATAGAAAGAATTAATTATTTCATCCTAGATAATGACAATAATGAAACAACATACCAAAATTTATAGGATTCACTCAAGGAAGCTGTCAGAGGTTATATTATATCTTTGAATGCTTACATGAATAAATTAGAGCAAGAGGAAATCAATGAACTAAATTTGCAACTAAAAAAAATTAGAGAAAGAACAAATTAAAAACCTCCAATTAAATACCAAATCAGAAACTCCAAAATTTGAAGGAGAAATTGATAAAATCAAAAGCAAGAAAACTATTGAACTAAGAAATAAAACCAAGAGTTGGTTTTATGAAAAAAACCAAATAAAATTGATAAACTTCTGGTCAATTTGGTTAAAAAAAGAAAGAAGAAAACCAAATTGCTAGTATCATAAATGAAAATGGTGAATTCAACACCAATGAGGAGGAAATTAAGGTAACAATTTGGAAATATTTTGCCCAACTCTATGCCAATAAGTTTGACAATCTAAGTGAAATGGATGAATATTTACAAAAACATAAGTTGCCCAGGTTAAATGAAGAGGAGATTAAATACCTAAACAACCCTATTTCCCCAAAAGAAATTCACCAAGCCATTATTGAACTCCCTAAGAAAAACTCTCCAAGGCCAGATGGATTCACAAGTGAATTCTTTTTTTTAAAATTAATTAATTAATTAATTCTTATTTTGTACAAATAATGTAGTTTTATACATTAAGAAACTATTCTTGTTTAAGAGTAAACATAATACCCTCTCCCCCCCCCAAAATAGACTTGCATGAGTGATAAAGTAAAGGGGAGAGAAAAAATTAAAATTAAAATTAGAAAATAATAGTAATAATTGTAGGTATGGCCAGGTGGCACAGTGGACAGAGCACCGGCCCTGGAGCCAGGAGCACCCGGGTCCAAATCCGGCCTCAAACACCCAACAATCACCCAGCTATGTGGCCCCAGGCAGGCCACCCAGCTCCATTTGCCCTGCAACACCCCCCCACCAAATAATAATAAAAAATGTGCTTCAGTCTGTGTTCCAACACTACCAGATCTGTTGCGGGTGTATCACATTCTTTATGATAAGTTCATCACAAAAGTTATTTCCATATTTTTCCACTGTTGCCATTGCTGATCATAACTCCCTCTATTCATACTTCTCCATTACCATGTTCTATATTTTCTCTCTCCTTTCACTCTGTCTCTGCTGTAGGGTAGCTGAGTGGCACAGCAGACAGATCCCTGGCCTGGGGCCAAGAGGCCCCTAGCCCACATACCACCCCTCAGGCTCAGCATCCACCTGGCCTTATGGTCCCAGACAGACCATCCAATCCCAGCCCCTTGCAAGAAGTAAAAAAGAAAATGTGTTATATCTGACCCTCCCATGGTCCATCCTCTCCTCCATCACTCACACCCCCCCTTCCCCCTGTTCCCCTTCTCTCCTTCTTACTCCAGATGTCTAATTGAGTATATATGCTGTTTCCTCCTCTCCTAGCCACCTCTGATGAGAGTGAAGATTCCCTCATTACCCCTTGCCTTCCCCCCCTTCCATATCATTGCAATAGTTCATTGTAATAAAGAAAAATCTTATTATATGAAATATCTTAGCCTATTCTTCCTCTTCTTTTTCTTTCTCCCATTACATTTCCCTTTTATCTATTGACTCCATTTTCAAACCCCATTATATCTTCAAATTCAGCTTTCTCCTGTGCTTCATCTATAAAAACTCCTTCTACCTGCTCTATTAAATGAGAAGGTTCATATGAGTATTATCAGTACCATTCTTCTATACAGGAATATGTGTAGTTCATCATCATCATTAAGTCCCTCATATTTTCCTCTTCTCCTCCACTCTCTATGCTTCACCTGAGTCCTGTATTTGAAGAACGAACCTTCTGTTCAGCTCTGGCCATTCCAACAGGAACATTTGAAATTTCCCTGGTTCATTGAAAGTCCATCTTTTTCCCCTGGAAGAGGACATTCAGTTTTGCTGGGTAGTTCATTCTTGGCTGCATTCTAAGCTCTTTGGCCTTCCGGTATATTGTATTCCAAGCCCTACGAGCTTCCAATGTAGTTGCTGCTAAGTCCTGTGTAATCCTGACTGCAGCTCCACGATATTTGAACTGTGTCCTTCTGGCTGCTTGTAATATTTTCTATTTGACTTGGGAGTTCTGGAACTTGGCTATAATATTCTTGGGGGTTGTTTTTTTTTGAATCTCTTTCTCGGGGTGATTGGTGGATTCTCTCCATTTCTATTTTTGTCCTCTGCTTCTAGGATATCAGGGCAATTTCCCTGTAATAATTATTTCAAAATGATGTCAAGGCTCTTTTCCTGATCATGACTTTCAGGTATTCCAATAATTTTTAGATTATCTTTCCTAAATCTGTTTTCCATATCAGCTGTTTTTTTCAATGAGATGTTTCACATTTTCTTCTAATTTTTCATTCTTTTGGTTTTGAAGTATTGTGTCCTGATTTCTCTTAAAATCAGCAACCTCCCTCAGTTCCATTCTTTGTCTGAAGGATTTGTTTTCCTCAGAGAGCTTTCCTATTTCTTTTTCCATCTGGCCAATTCTGCTTTTTAAAACATTCTTCTCCTCAATAATTTTTTGAACTGTTTTATCCATTTGACCTATGCTAGTTTTTAACATGTTATTTTCTTCAGCATTTTTTGGATCACATCGACTAAGCTGCTGACTTATTTTTTGTTTTTTTTTCTGCATCTCTCTCATTTCTTTCCCAATTTTTCTTCTACCTCCCTCACTTGATTTTCAGAGTGTTTTTTGAGGTCTGTCATAGCCTGAGTCCAATTTCTGTTTTTTTTTCCCTTGGGGTCTTTAGATGCAGGAGCTTGTGCTTCCTCATCTTCAGATTGAGTGTTTTGATCCTTCTAGGGATCACAGGCAAAGTATTTCTCTATGGTGTTCCTCTTTTTTCTCTGCTTACTCATTTCTCCAACCTGAGCCTGGTTTTGGGGGTGCTTCCTGAGCTTTTGAGAATTATTGGGACACCCCCACAGGAATCTCAGTGTGTACAACTCTGTGAATGACAGCAAGCATACCTCCTCTGCCACGGGGCTGAGATGGGGAGGCCCTGCTGTTCTATAGGGGGCCTAGACTGTGATCAGGATCTGAATGTGGTCAGAACCCCCGAGTCCTGTTCTGGGGACAGAGGACAGAGCTCAGCAGTCTCTCTCCAGTCCCCTCCTTTGGCCCAGCACTCATGCCCTGGGGGCTCTGCTTACTGGCTTCTGCTTCTGGTTCCTGGATCTGTGCTGCCCCGGCCATGCTGCTGCTCGCTGTGTGCCCTGAAGGCTGGGCTTCACTCCCTCGCTCTGGTAGAGGTCCCCTGCTCATTCCCCCAAGTTGTGCTCAGTGCTTCCCAGGGTGTAGATCAGGAAACTGTCCCTATTGCCATGAGCCACAGCTCTCATTGTCCTGGGGCTGCCTCCAGGGGACTGAAGTTCCTTCACTCTGGAGGGCCACCCCTCCAACCCCGTGGAGCAGAGCCTTTCTGCTCTTTTTTCAGGTTACCTTGGGTTGGAGAATTGCATCACTCGATCACTCTGTGGGTTCTGTCTCTTGAAAATTTAGTTAGAGTCCTTAGCTTATACGTTTTAAGAGAGAGCACCTAAGAGATGATCCTCTATTGTCGCCATCTTGGCTCTGCCCCAACATCTCCACAAGTGAATTCTATCAAACATTTAAGTAACAATTTGTTACAATTCTATATAAACTCTTTGGAAAAATAGGTGAAGATGGAACTCTGCCTAACTTTATGACATCAATATGGTGCTGATACCTAAACCAGAAAGAGTAAAAACAAAGAAAGGAAATTATGGACCTATTTCCCTAATGAATATAGATGCCAAAGTCTTAAATGAAATCTTACCAAATTGATTATAACAAGTTATCACTTGGATAATACCCTATGACCAAGTAGGATTTATCCCAGAAATGCAGGGTTGATGCAATATTAGTAAAACTGTTAGTATAATTAATTATATCAATAACAAACCTATCAGAAATCATGTGATTATATCAATAGATGCTGAAATAGCTTTTGACAAAACACAGCATCCATTCTTACTAAAAACATTAGAGAGTGTAGTAATAAATGGTTTGTTCCTTAGAATAATAAGCAGTATCTTTCTGAAACCATCAACAAGAATAATATACAATGGGGATAGGCTTGAGGCATTGCCAATAAGATCAGGGGTAAAACAAGGATGCCCATTATCATCACTACTATTCAATATCATATTAGAAATGTTAGTCTCATTGATAAGAGAAGAAAGAGAAATTGAAGCAATTAGAATTGGGAAGGAAGAGACAAAACTCTCACTCTTTGCAGATGACATGATGTTTTAACTAGAGAATCCCAAGAATTCATCTAAAAACTACTAGAAATAATTAGCAATTTTAGCAAATTCACAGGATATAAAATAAACCCCCATAAATATGTGACATTTCTATATATAACTAGTAAGATACAGCAAAAAGAGAAAGAAAGAGAAATCCCATTCAAAGTAACCTCAGACAATATGAAATACCTTGGAGTCTATCTGTCAAGGTAGACTCAAAAATTTTTTAAAAACATTTACAAAACACTTCTCACACCAATAAATCAGACTTAAATAAGTGGGTAAACATCAACTGCTCATGGATAGGCCAAGCTAATGCAATAAAAATGACAATTCTACCAAAACTAAATTAACTGTTTAGTGCCCTACCAATCAAAATTCCAAAAAATTACTTTAATGAGTTAGAAAAAGTTGTAAGTAAATTCATATGTTGAAATAAAAAGTCAAGAATTTTCAGGGATTCAATGGGAAAAAAAAAGTGCAAAAGAAGGTGGCTTAGCCTTACAAGATATAAAATTATATTGTAAAAACAACCGTCATCAAAACTGTCTGGTATTGGCTAAAAAATAGAGTGGTGGATCAGTGGAATAGACTAGGTGCAATAGCAGGAAATGATTACAGTAATCTGCTGTTTGATAAACCCAGAGAGTCCAACTATTGGGATAAAAACCTCTCTTTGATAAAAACTGTTGGGAAAACTGGAAGTCAGTGTGGAAGAAACTTAGATTAGAACAACACCTCACACCCTATACCAAGATAAGATCAAAATGGATACAAGATTTAGACATTAAAGAACATTATCATAAGCAAACTTGAAGGTCAAGGAGTAGTTTACCTGTCTGATCTATGGAAAGGGGAGCAATTTATGACCACGGAAGAGATGGAGAACATCATTAAAAATAAACTAGATAATTTTTATTACATAAAATTAAAAAAATCTTTTGCACAGATAAAACCACTGTAACCAAGATCAAAAGATATGTAGTATATTGGGAAACAATTTTTACAACTAGTAAAATATACAGAGAACTGAGTCAATTTTCAAAAAAAAAAAGACAAGCTATTCCTCAATTGACAGATGATCATAGGATATGCAAAGGCAATTTACAGATGAGGAAATCAAAGCAATCCATAGTCATATGAAAAATTGTTCTAAATCATTACTTATTAGAGAAATGCAAATTAAAGCATCTCTGAGGTACCACCTCACAACCTTTCAGATTAGCGAATATGACACTAATGCATTGTTGGTGGAGCTGTGAACTCATCTAACCTTTCTGGAGAGCTATCTGGAATTATGCCCAAAGGGCAACAAAAATGTGCATACCCTTTGATCCAGCAATACTACTACTGGGTCTATAGCCTGAAGAGATTATGAAAAAAAGGGTAAAAACATCACTTGTACAAAAATATGCATAGCAGCTCTATTGCTGGTGGCAAAGAATTGGAAATTAAGTAAATGTCCTTCAATTGGGGAATGGCTTAACAAACTGTGGTATATGTATGTCATGGAATACTATTGTTTTATTAGAAACTAGGAGGGATGGGAATTCAGGGAAGCCTGGAGGGATCTGCATGAACTAATGCTGAGTGAGATGAGCAGAACCAGGAAAAACATTGTACACCCTAACAGCAAAATGGGGGTGATGATCAACTTTGATGGACTTGCTCATTTCCTTCAGTGTAACAACCAGGAACATTTTTGGTCTATCTGCAATAGAGAATATCATCTGTATTCAGAGACAGAATTGTGGAGTTTGTACAAAGACCAAAGACTATTACCTTCAATTTAAAAAAAAAACCCAATATTACTTATTATGTAATTTTGTGATGTCCTATACTTTATTTTTCTTCCTTAAGGATATTATTTCTCTCATCATATTCAACTGAGATCATTGTATACCATGGAAACAATGTAAAGACCAAAAGACTGCCTTCTGTGTGGGGTGGGGGGAGGGAAGAAAGATTAGGGGAAAATTTGTAAAACCCCAAATTAAAGAATCTTTCTAAAGAAGAAAAAGAATTTTTTCAGTTTTTTGATTTTGTTTGATGGAATCCTAGTGTCCTATAGATTCATTAATTTCTGTTTGTCCAGTTCTAATTTTTTGGATTTTATTTTCTTCATTTAGTTTTTGTGTTTCTCTTTCCAGTTGCTTAATTTTACTTTTCAATGAATTGTTTTTCTTTTCCTTTTGGTTAATTTTACTTTTTTTTTTGAGTTGCATTCCCTTTCTAGTTAATTGATTTTACTTTTATATGAATTGTATTCCTTTTCCATTTGGTTGCTCTTATTTTTTGATGAGTTCTTTTCTTTTTCCAATTAGTAATTTTTACTTTTAATGGAGTTGAATTCTTTGGTGAATTTTTGATAATTTTCCAAGCATGGCTCTCATTTCTTTTTTCATTTTTCTTCTTTTTCTTTTCTTTGATTTAAAAAAAATGTTAAAGTTCTTCCATGAGGTTTTGTATTTGAATCCAGTTCATAACTCCTTTGAGACTTCCCATTTAGGTAGTTTGTCACTTCTTTCTTCTTCTTCTTAGATGGCATTTTTATAATCTCTATGTGTAGAGTAGCTCTCTTTTTTTGCTCATTTTGATGAACTTGCTCCTGGGGTATAGGAAGTATAGTCCCAAGTTTTTCTGTGTTGGGAGTGGGGTCTGATCCTTGACTGACTGTTTACCAAAATGTTTCTTCTGCAATGGTTTGTTCCTAATCCAGTCCTGTCTGTTGCCCCAGTTCAGAGTTTGTCTGGGGATGGGACCTGAACTGGGATGCACTGTGTCTAGAAGTCTCCTGCTGGCTGTTCTTCTCTCCTGTCTTTCTGGGCTTAACTTCCCCTTTTCTCCTGAAGAGATAGACCTTCACTGAAGATCCTCCACAATATCTACAATTGACAACTTGTTTTGATCTTTTTTTTTTTTATGGGATCTGTAGTTTTAATGAGGTTTCATTTAATGTTGTGCAGAGAAAATCTCTGTGAATGTGTTAGCTTCACATATCTCCATCTTGGTTCCACCTGAAGTCTGATAATTTCTTGAAAGATGATGTCCAGGCTCTTGAACAATGATATCATGGCTTTTAGGTAATTCAATAATTCTTAATCTCTCTTCTATAATTTTTGCAGTTAAGATGTTTTATGAATGTGATAGTTCACATTTTCTTTAATTTTTACATTCTTTTAATTTTGTTTTCTTGTTCCTTGATATCTCATGGAGTCATTAGCTTCCACTTGTGTAATTCTAATTATTAAGGAATTACTTTCTTCAGGGAGTTTATTCATTTGGACAATTTCACTTAGTAAGGAATTGTTTTCTTCAATGTATTTCTGTATCTCCTTTTCCAGCTGACTAATCCTGACTTTTAAGGAGTTGTTCTTTTCAGTGGATTTTTGTTTTTCTTTTCTTTTTTTTGTTTTTGTTTTTAGCAAGGCAATGGGGTTAAGTGACTTGTCCAAGGTCACACAGCTAGGTAATTAAGTGTCTGGGGACAGATTTGAACTTGGGTTCTCCTGACTACTGCACTACCTAGCTGCCCCTTTGTTTTTCTTAAAATTGGTACTGTCTTCAGTATTCTTTTCTGTCTGCTTAACAAATTGATGAATCTTTTTTTAATGATTTTCTTACATCATTTTTATTTCTTTTCACACCTTCCATTCATCTATCAACAGATTTTTAAAATTCTTTTTTGTGTTCTTTTTGAAATTTTTTTGGAAAGTATACTGAGACTAATTTTTATATTTCTTTGAGGATTTGCATATAACTGTTATGACATTGTTGTTTTCTTCTGAGGTTGTATCTTGAACTTCCTTGTAACCATAGTTTCTACCATCAGGTTTTTTGTTGTTAGTTTGCTAACTTAACTTTTCTATCTTATTTTTTGACATCACTATATGTTAAAGTTGTATCCTTCTCTCAGGATAGCTGTATCACTGTCCCAAACTTCATATTTTTCACATTGTTATTTGCAGAGATATTTCTTGGGGTCTACAAGTTTTTAGTTCTTTTTTTTTTTTTTAGTTTTTTTTGCAAGGCAAACAGGGTTAAGTGGTTTGCCCAAGGCCACACAGCTAGGTAATTATTAAGTGTCTGAGACCGGATTTGAACCCAGGTACTCCTGACTCCAAGGCTGGTGCTTTATCCACTACGCCACCTAGCCGCCCTATCTACTATGCCACCTAGCCGCCCAAGTTTTTAGTTCTTCCAAGATGGGAGAACAGATACTTTCATTGCCTTCTAGTCTATACTCTCTCTGATCCAGGAGTGACCATAACCACTCTTTTCTGCTATGAAACTGTGGTTATGGTCCCCACTCACTCATTCTAGTGTGCTAGTGTTCCTCCTTGCTCTGGACCTGTGACCCAAAGACACTAGGGGCAATGCAGCAAAATCCTGTTCCCTATCTTTGGATTGAGAGTTCTAGAATACACAGTTGCCAACATATACATGTCCTCAAGACCTATTACTAGCTTGCTGGGGCATGCACTGCCTCGAACTGTGCTCTACTCTCATCCCAGTGAGACTGATATTTCCTCCCAACCTTCCAAGTTATCACATAATGGCCAATTGTTTCATACTGCCCTTTGGTTCTGCCACTCCAGAATTCATTTTGATCTATTACTTTAATAATATTTAGAGGGAAATTTGGGAGAGCTCAGGTGAATTCCAGTCTTTACTCTGCCATCTTCTCTATTACTTCATATTCACATAATTAGAATTCATTTAAACATGATAAAAAGAAGGTAGAGTTTTCATAATAGATAGGTAGAAGTTTTATCGAGAACTTATTTGAACCAATTCTGAAGATTAATACTAATGACAGGGAACAGTACCCTCTACATAAATATAAAATCTGGGAATTGGATATTGCAGTTATCTGAGGACCATAGAAACTTTTATATTTAACAACTGCTATGGAATAACTTAAATAAAGATATACTAATGGTCATCATAGGATGTTTCTTTGATCTGAGTTAAAAAGAGAACTTTTTATATTTTTTAATCTTGGACAGGGAAAACAAAAGGCAAATGACAGTACTATAAACTTTGATCCTTGTGGTGTAGTATCTGAAGGAGCTAAAAAAAAGTCTCCTCAGTCTCTAACAGACTACCTTCTGGGGGGGGTCAATATTAGGGGAAAATTGTAAAGTTCAAAATAAATAAAATCTTTCTTTTATAAACAAAAGAGTCTTCTCGGTCTCTAAATACTTTGATTTTTAAATGACATACCAGATCATAGGAACATTTTTGGCAAGAAATGACATATGGGGGTGGTTAGGTGGTGCAGTAGATAGAGCACCAGCCCTGGCGTCAGGAGTAACTGATTTCAAATCCAGCCTGAGACACTTAATAATTACCTAGCTGTGTGGTCTTGGGCAAGCCACTTAACCCCATTTGCCTTGCCAAAAAAAAAAAAAAATAACATATGAATAGGATATGATTCCATATAATTAAGTCAAATGCTTTTCATTGTTCCACCAAAAGGTAGAAATTTTTTTCCATGAGAAAGACATTTTATAGTCTTTCAGTATAAACTTATTTTTACAATACCTAATAACATTACTTTTTTTGGGGGGGATTAGAGATGCACATCTATGATTTCATAGATGTAAAGGATGGAGATCAGAAATTCATTTTAACTTACAGTTATGTAACTTGTATAGACAAGAGTAGAACAAGATTCACCAATCATAGGAAGAAATTCTTGAGTACCTCATAAATGGGAAAAAAAAGACTTCTAGTCACTAGGAGATTTTTTTGCTGTTTTGAGGAGGCTAGTTTGCTCAGTGGATAGAGCACCAGCCCTGGAATCAGGAATACCTGAGTTCAAATCAGACCTCAGACACCTAATGATTACCTGGCTGTGTGGCCTTGGGCAAGCCACTTAACCCCGTTTGCCTTGCAAAAACCTAAAAAAAAAATCGAGAGATTTATTGCTCTTTTATACCAGTGCTCTGTAACTATAAGCCATTTTCACCACCTTGAACTCACTATTTACTTGTGTAAGAGTGTGAAAAAGATTTTTGGGAGAATGTTTTGTACTAAATGTTCTATCTTGATAAAACACACCTTTGTAAAAGTTACCTAAATCTGGTTGATTAATTCTCAGATTAACTGATAACCTTTGAGAATATAATATACTTATGGAGGTCGAACCTATTGCATTAGAAAATCACCCTCAACTCCTAAGAAGTACTACTAGAACCTTGGGGGAGATATAGCTTTGTTCTGGGATCCAAGAACCATCTCTGAGAGTGGGAGTTAGGATAAGGAGGTTTCAAAATTGGTATAAACTACTCTCTGATTGAAGCAGTGATTAAATAGTAGAAAGAAAACTGGATTTGAAGTCAGAGAGCCTGAGTCTAAATTCTGAATTTGTCAGTTCCAATTCTGTTAATCTTTAGCAAGACATTATTCCCGCTGGACTTCACTTTATTCATCTTTAATATGAGTGGTGGTGCTGAATTAGATGATCTGAAGTCTATAAATATGATATGGTATGTCATTTCAAAATCAAAGTATTTAGAGACTCAGAGGACTTCCAGAGCTCCCTTAGTTTACTATAGTCATTTTTATAGAAGAGTAAACTGAAATTGGCCAGCTCTCTTTCAACTACATCATAATGTCTCTACTGTGTCTGTGACTAGTCATTAGTGACTGATTAGGACAAAGGTAAAAATTAATACAATAGAAAAAATGAAGTTAGGAAGACTGTGATTATAGTACCTACAACAGACCTTTTTAAATAAAATATAGATTCTAAAAATAATAAAGGAGGAAAAGACATTGACTATAACAATTACTATAACTTAGAGAAGTTTAATCAATACAAAACAGTTAGCAGACTGAGGAGACTAATAGGCCTCCCAGATCTCATCAACCAGTGAATGAACATTTGATCCCTGACAAGAGAAGAAACATGATACTTAGGGATAATAGCAATGTAAAGTGAAAGGTAATTTGCAAAACATTATTTAACATATTGTTGGAAAATTACAGGCCATTTCACATTGCAATGTGCTGTTGAGGAGAAAATTCTGTAAAGAGTTTTTTTGTGAAAAATCAAAATCAGATTATGTTCAAATGTTTATAGCTGAGTTGTAATAAGGTTAACAAATAGATTGGAAATGAAACAAATATTCCAATATTAACATCAGTATATTTTCCCAACCATGATAATAATAAAACTACTTGACTTTAGCACTCAATGTTAATTAAAGAAATGCTATTTAGAAAGATGAAGCTGGAATAAGTCAATGATCTCAATGAAACACAGAGAAGAAATCATATGAGAAGTGATTGAATTTTAAAGGTATCCAGCAAACAATTTTTAATGTATCTCTAAGAGGGTAAGATTCTAAACTAATGGAAATTACTATATCACTTTCAAAAGTGAATCAAACGAATCTCAGTAATTATTGACCCATAAGATCACTTTTCATCTCTATAAAATGTTTATGATAATCACTTGAGGATGAATCAAGGGTAATACTGAAGAGAATATAAGGAAAAATTCTATTTAGGATAATACATTTCAGAAGGGAAAAATCATTTATGAGAGGGGGAAACGAACTTATGGGGATCTTTGAGTTCATGCGATATGAAAATTGTTTGAAGGAGCTTTAGATCTTCATTCTGGAGAAGACTTGGCAGAAGTTAACGTCTGAGTATTTGAATGTCTTAAGCAAAAAGACAGATTTAGATTTGATATCAGGAAAAATGGAAACACATACAGACACACAACTCTTTCATTATAGAGGCACTGAGAAGTGGGAAAGGCTGCTACTGGACAGAGTAGATTCTTTCTATTTCTCTCTTTCTCAAACAAATTTTGTATAGTTATTTTAAGTAGTAAAAATTTGCCTACTCTCATTTTATTTCCCTTCCTCATTGATATTAAAAAATTTGTTGCAAATATTTATAATCTAGTAAAAACAATTTCTCTAAATGAACATGTATAATCTTTTACTTCTCTATCAGGAAATGACTAGCATGTTTTATCATTATCAGAGGATAATGGTTGCTCAGTATGTTGATCAGAATTCCTAAGTTTTTCAAAGTTATTTGTCTTTCTAATATTATTATAAAAATTTCACTCTTAATTCTATATATTTCACTATGCATAATTTTATATAGGCTCTGAAATCATCCTTTTTCCAATTTTTATAGTATAATAGTATTCTATAACAGTTGATGAGCACTTCCTCAGATTCCCATTCTTTGCCCATTATAGCTTAAAAAGAACTTTCATTCAACTCAATCCTAGTATGGACATTACTTAATGATACCCAAGTGATCCACAGTGAGAGGTTGAAATATCCCAGTTTCTGACTGTCAAAGTCTGAACACAGAGCAAATGATTATTTTATTTTATTTTTTAAATTTATTTTCATTTATATATGCACATGCATATTTTTAGGTTACAAAATTTCTTTCAACCCTCCCCTCCCACCCCCCCTCCCCTCAACAGTGAACAGTGAGGTTAGCATTGTACATAACTAATTTGATAGACATGTTTATTTTCATTATGAGGAATTAGGATTAAGGAAAAGAGATACATAGGAAATAATTTTTATAAAGTGTTCATTGTTGGGTGTGTGTGTGTGTGTGTGTGTTGTTTTGTTTTTCTTCCTCTGGAGTGGCTAACATTGTCCATAATTAGTTTAATATAGTTTTCCTAGATCTCTGAACTGCTGAGAGGAGCTGCTTCCATCAAGGCTGTTCATCTCACAATATTGTTGTTAATGTGAACGTTGTTCTCTTTGTTCTATTTGCTTCTCTCAGCATCAGATTACATAAGTCATCCGATACTTAGAGCAAATAATTATTAATAAAAACCATAAATAATCATCATTAGGAATTACTAACAAGAAATTATGATCTAATTCTTTGGGGAAAGAGAAGCATATAGAGGAGGGAGCTATTAGAAACCTGTATAAAATTCCCTAAGAATTCTAATGTGTCTTTATTATGAATCTGTACCAATTAATTAGGAGAAAAATTTCCCTTTACCTAAAACCTAGAGCTTTGTGCACTATAAATACCTTTCTCTAGGCCCTCACTGTGTCAGTGAGGCATAAGTTAAAAAAAAAAGTGATGTGAGGGGGTGCTATTATAGTAGGCCTCTCTATACTTAAGATAGCCATGAATGAAAGACAATGAAAGAGAACAACTACTTGGTGTATATGTTGCTTTCCTTTCCTACTGATCATTCTTTGAAAAAATCAGTTTTTCTTTACAGCTAGGTGATGAAATAGATTAATCTTATTGAATGAATATTGGCTTATTTTTTTAAAAAAAGGACTAAGCCAATCATTCATAAATAGCCTGAGTGGGTTATTTAGCATGAAAGACCATAAAAGGCAAAGAACACAAAGAAAAGAAGGTTATTCCAGTAGAACCTGAAAGCAGAGGTTCCTCTAGAAAAGGGTTGCTTAACCTTGGGTCCAAGAACATGGATAGAAAAAAATTTACATCTTTATTATATAAACTTATGATTGAAATTTAGCATTTCGCTTAATTTTGAATTTAGCCAACAAACATTATGCTGAATAGAGACCCCCAGGTTTCACCAAATCTTCAAAGGAACATAAAATATAGAAAAATTGCTAAGAATTCACGGAGCAGTCAGGTGGTGCAGTGGATAGAACACTGTCCCTGGAGTCAGGAGAACTTGAGTTCAAATCCAGACTCAGACGCTTAATAATTACCTAGCTATGTGATCCTGGGCAAGTCACTTAACCCCATTGCCTTGCTAAATCCTAAAAAAAAAAAAAAAAAATGCTGCTAGGAATTCTTGCTTTACAATAGGTTACTAGAGTGAGTTTTGCTGAGAAAGGAAATATATAACTATCCCTGATATATTAAAGGGAGCTTTGATAAATAATTGGTTCTAATAAGTGACAAATGACAGAACTATGGAATTCCAGCACTGGATATGCATTGTGTCCTTGGAAAATGTAAGCAAGAGATAGATACCATATGATTGTCACTGGTGAATGGCAGGTTAAACCTTCAGAGAAGTGCTGAATTGAATCATTCATAAAGAAGAATAAGAGAAAGGCCACTAGAAGGGAAAAAAATATCAAATAAATCTGTTATCTCACTGATGAGAATTGGGGACTGTAAAATTTGGTTTTCCTTTCTTCTTTCTCCTCCCTGAAGTGGCCCATCCTCACTGTTAACATTTCATCATTGTAATCTAACCCAGTGATTCTATGATTCTATGTGAGAAAAGGTGCCTTTAGTTCCTCTGTCACCTTTGACCTATGGCATTCTTCATTTGCTCATTCAAGGAGATACTGCACATTATTCATTCAAATAAATGTGCTGACAGTGTATGAATTTCTTATCTTCTGTCTCTGATGTAGATCAAGGATTGACAAAATAAATTATGTAAAGTCTATTTTGAGTTTTTGGGTCATAAAAAAACTGAGTGTAGATCAAATGTAGGTCTTAAGACTGTAGTGAAGTGACCTCTGTTGAAGAGGTCATATAATTCTGATTATTGTGGTAACATCATAGAGCTGAACATTTTTGCTTTAATTTTTATGGGTACTCCATTTTTGCCCAGCATTGTTTTCCTCAGATTCAACTAAAACAAATTCACATTATTTGATATTTTTTGGTCCAATATCCATCTGTGATCTATGATAAATTCTGATCCTCCTGGATCTCTGAATAATCATATTACTAATGCTAGTTTGTTAATCCAGTCCAACTTCTTGCTTCCTATTAAATGCAAACTCCTCTTAAGCTTTATGATTGTTTTACCTGGATGATTAGATGTTTTCAATGGGTACACATAACAATGACACTCATACTTTAGTCTATGAATCTAATCGATTTTATTCTAATAAGCATGTGCCTTTACCTACCTATTGCTTTCAGTCATTAAGCTAACTCATGCTAATTTCTCTACTGGCTTACATAATACTATAAATTCTGCTGATTAGAGCAGTTCTGTCATTGTCTACCAGACTCCCTTTGATTTTTTCCCTATCTAACATGCCAATTATTTCTGCATCTTCTTTGCATTTCCTACCCCCCATGGCATTTTGTGTCAATATAACCTTGAAGTCTAGTATGTGGGTCTCTTTATCACTTATTCATGTTTCCTTTTTGCTCATTACCCTTCTCTTTTTATCTCTAGTAATATCACCATTCTTGACTTTCTGCAGATATTGTCTTATAATATACTACAAGCAGTCGTAAAATAATAGTATTATTTTTCTAAATGCATTTTATTTATATTTTCTTTTTTGCATGATTTATGTTTCCAATATAGCTTTTCCCCTTCCTTTCATAGCAAACTTTTTTTATAAAAAGGAATTTTAAAAAGAAGGGGAAAGTCAGTTTAACAAACTAAATAACATATTTAAAAAACTGTTTTGTTATGTGTATATATATGTGTGTGTGTGTGTGTGTGTGTGTGTGTGTGTGTGCATATATATATATATATATATATATATATATATATATATGGATATTTCACGTTCATAGTTCCAGATGTCTGTAAAGGGGTGTGTGTGTGTGTGTGTGTGTGTGTGTGTGTGTGTGTGTGTATGTGTGTGTTGATGGGGGGAGTGAGGGTAAGTGATCTTGATGGGTATAGAGGAGTTCCTTCTCACATTTCTTCTTTTGAAAATAAGCTTAGCTAATAAAATTTTGCATCTTTAGGTTAAATAGTTTTGCTACAATTCTTTCCATTTACATTGTTATAATTATTGTGCTTATTATTTTTCGGGTTCTACTTCTTTCACTTTGAATCCAATCATATGATTCTTTCTATGTTTTCTGTAATCATTCGTAGCAATTGTTTCTTGTTGCATAGTAACATTCCATCCAATACCACAATTTATTTAATTCTTCCTCAATCTACATTCAACCAGTTTGTTTCCAGTTCTTTGAAGGAAGCATAAAATAAAACTACTGACATAAATGTTATGATCTATATGTGTCTATGTGATCTATAATCTTTGACATTGCTTTCCTTGACAAAATTTGTAGTAGTAGATTCTCTAAGCCAAAGTATATGGAAATTTAAGTCATTTTTTTCCAACTCTTTGGCTCCTTCTCAGATTCATTTAAAAATTACTGATATAAAAAATTACAAAGTTTTTGTACTAATAAAATAAATGCTGCCAAAGTTAGAAGAAAAGCAGAAAGTTGGGAAACAATCTTCACAACTAGGAGTTCTGATAAAGGTCTCATTTCTAAAATTTATAGAGAATTGCATCAAATTTATAAGATTTGAAGTCATTCCCCAATTGATCAATGAACAAAGGATATGAATAGACAGTTTTCAAATGAAGAAATTAAAGGGATATATATATATATATATATATATATATACCATATATAATCATATGGAAAAATTCTCTAAATCATTATTGATTAGGGAAATGCAATTAAAACAACTATGAGGTATCACCTCACACCCACCAGATTAGTTAAGATGAGAAAAAGGGGAAATGATCAATGTTGGAGAGGTTGTGGGAGGATTGGAACATTGATGCATAGCTGATGGAGTTGTGAGAGGATCCAACCATTCTGGAGAGCAATATAGAACTATGCCCAAAGAGTAATAAAACTGTTCATACCCTTTGACCAAGAAATTCCAATTCTAGGACTATACTCAGAAGAAATCATAACAAATGGGAAAAGTCCCACATGTTCCAAAATATTCACAGCAGCTCTTTTTGTAGTGGCAAAGAATTGAAAATTAAGGGGCTGTCCATCAATTGGGGAATGTCTAAACAAGTTATGGTACATGAATACTATGGAATATTATTGTTCTATGAGAAACTGTAAATAGTCAAACTCTAGAGAAGCATGAAATGACTTATAGGATCTGATGTTGAGTGAAGGGAGAAGAATCAAGAGAACTTTCTACACATTAACAACATGTGAGATGATCAACCTTGCTGGATGTTGCTCCTCTCAGCAGTTCAGAGAGCTAGGACAACTGTATTAGACTGGTTATGGACCATGATATCCCCATCTTGAGGACGAAAAACAAAACAAAACAAAACAAAAAATGCTCAGGGACCTATCCCGAGCCTTCGCCTGGATACATACCTTTCCCAGGTCTTCGGATGTCATGGACCCCTCGATCTTTGGATGCATGGACCCTCCTTGGGGATGGAGGGCAATAACTGGACAGAGCACCTGGTAGCAGTCTAACAAGCAGGTCTTTATTGCTTACATAGCAGCAAAAAATGGCTCTCCTCTTCCCCAGCCCCATCCCTTTTATAGTCCTCAACTCCTCCCCTGAGCTCCTCCCCTGTTCCTCCACTCCTGTTACTGGGGCATTCCCAGCACCCATGTGGGTGGGTTCACACCCCCAGGCGTCTCCTAGCCCATAGGTGGCCAAGGTCCAGAGCTGAGTCCTTGACAATTCCCCCTTTTTGTTTAGACAGTGGTAGTGTCCATCTTTGGTCGTTCTTTGGGATTCTGGAGAAGAGCACGAAGGTCAGCCTTTGCTTCCAATAGCACGCTTTAGAAACAAAGATATGTAGCAAAGGAGGTGAGGTTGAAATAGTCATAGTCTTAATAACCTACAGCAATGAAATTATTTCAGATCTGAATTAGACACACACAGACACAGGTACAAACATACAGAAACAACCTTTTTTTGCATAAAATTTACCAAGCTGTGATTGATGCCCTGGCCGGCATCAAATCCCAGAATATAGGAACATTTTCCTATCCCTCCAGGCCAGTAGAGAGATATGAAAATGTCCCATTGAAGTTTAATTGCACATTTACACATATTATTGTTTTTTAATGAACCAATTAAGACTGGTCAAGAGAAAATAACTTTTAGAAACAATTAGAATGTCTTGAGGAACCTCTTGTATGAATTCATTAAGATTTTTAAATAGCCAATTAATATCAAAAATGGAATGCATTCTTAAGTAACTCTATAAAATACAATTTTAACTATTCTAGTACAGAGATGTAGTCATAAGCACAAGCACTGGTGAGGTGCGTTCTTCTTCATATTTTGCAGTGACATTGGGCAGTTCTTGCAGAAAGGCCTCAATCCCCAGAGAAAGTGCTGCCTGCAGTCGCATTCACCGGGAGAGATGAAAGGCAGAGTGGTAGATATTTATATTGGCACTGAACGAGGGGTGTGATGTACAAGAGACATGGTATCTGCCTTGATGTTGATCAAGGCAGCCTTCATTAGGGATATCAAAAACCATAGCAAGCAGGGGCCAAAAATACAAAGAAGAAATAATATGGCAATAGGACCTAGCCATCTGACCCATTTGGTTGGTGCCCAGACTGGTTCCTCCTTCTCCTTGCCATCCAGACTCAGATGTGGTTGAATACAAATATACCCTTGTCCACTTATAATTACCGAGCCTGGGCCATGCCATTGGCCATCTGGGCTTTTCCAATACTTGGTTGCCTATTGGGCAGGGAGAGGGATGGCTAGTTGCGTGTGTGTGGAGTGTTCATGAAGTTCCTGCAAAAAAGCACAAAGCTGGGGAGGTACCATCATCTCTCAATTGAAGAAAATTCATGGTGTATGTGGCCTGTGCTAACTGTGTATATATAAGGTGGCCATGACCGCTGACTCCCCCTTTTTGTTTAATGAGGAGAGTCTTAAGGGTACGGTTGGCATGTTCAACTATGGCCTGGCCGGTGGGATTGTATGAAATTCCAGTACTATGTAAAATGGAAAATTCTTAACAAAAAATTGCAAATGCCTTGGAAGAATATGCAGGGCCATTATCTGTTTTTATAGCTCTAGGAACTCCACAAGTGGAAAAACAGGACAAAAGATGTGCTATAACATGGCGGGCTGCCTCACCAGGTTGAATTGACACCATGACAAAATTGGAAAAAAGTGTCTATGGAGATATAAATAAGGGTTTTCCCATAGTGTGTAACATTCATTTGCCATAAAGCATTAGGGTGGTCTCCGCAGGGATTAATTGCACAATAAATAGGTGGGGGACAAAATGGAGCACAACCAAGGCATTGTTTCATTATGTCCTTGGCTTGATCTTTAGTGATGCCATACAGATGACAAAGAGAACGAGCTAAGAGATGGTACTTATCATGTGCCTGATGGGCTTCTGAGAGTAAAGGGCATAGCAAAGCTCGATCTACCGTACCATTGCCACTGTAGATGGGACCAACAACGGAGACATGGGAACGGACATGCAACACAAATACAGGACAGTGACGAGAGAGGAGAAGATTTTGTAGGTCCACCAGCAAAGAAGCAATAGTACTAACAGGAGGATTGATATAAGCAGTAGGGAGTTCTTGAAGCGCTGTAGCACAATAGAGACTGTCAGTTATAAGATTAACAGGCACGTTGGCAAGATAAGCAAGAGCACCTGTAACAGCAAGGAGTTCATTTTTCTGGGCTGAGGTATACTCAGTGGTAAAAATTTGCAACACTTGCTTTTGTGGGACATAAAAGGCTGCTTGTTTATTTTTGGTGGCGTCTGTGAACATATTTGGTCCATCACCAGGGGTAGAGGAAATAATTCGTGGTGGGGGGTGTAATGGAAGGCTGTCCCATCCACGCAGCATCGAGGGTAATGGAAGATTAATGACATCACATGAAGTGAGTAGGGAAGTCCATTCAGGGATAGAGTCAGTAAAATAATGAAGAGCACCTTCAGAAGCACAAATATTTAAAACAGGATATCTTCCAAACATGCAAAGACAACAATCAGACATAGCTAGAAATAATTTTGCCAGCATCGTAAATTTACAAGGGATGCCATTCTATGACACCTTGCTTTTGATAGAGACAACCAATATGTGACCTTTGATTTAAAATGGTGGCAAATATAGGTTGCTCAGGATCAAATTGAACTATGGACTCATGACACCTGGAAAGGATCTGTGCCATGCCTCCTTTGCTTGTGAGGTCCAATATTGGGGGGAGGTCAATGTGGAATCTCCTTTCAGGATATCATAAAGAGGTTACATCAAATCATCAGGAATAGGAACTGTAGAACGTATCCATTGTATGGAGCCAATCAGTTTCTGGAAATCATTAAGGGTCCTACACTTCTCTAAATTCACCTTTGGGGGTATTCTAGATGCCAGTCCTTCACTAAGGGTGTGACCAAGGTATTGATGAGGGCTAGTTTCTTGTATCTTATGAGGAGCCACTTGAAGCCCATATTTACTCAAAGTAGCATTTCTTTTGTTAACTCTTCTAGCTCTGAGGATTGCTTAGTAACCATGAGAATATAATCCATATAATGGATTATGATAGCCTTGGGATACTTACTGCAGCGGGTGAACAATAGCTGACTATTGGCCATTCCCTGAGGTAATACAGTAAACTGATACCTGGTTGACAGGCTTCGAAAATTTTATTTTCGATGGTACCATGAATGCAAATTTATCCCTATCCTCAGGGTGAATGGGGAATGCTATAAAAACAACCCTTAATATCTATTATCATTATAACAAATTCCCTAGGTATAAAGGCAGGAGAAGGAAGACCCATCTGTAGCGGGCCGGGCCCATAGGGACCATTCTTTTATTCACTGCCCGTAAGTCAATAAGCATTCTCCAAGTGCCAGCTTTCTTTTTTTTTTTATTACAAATACTGGAGAATTATAAGGTCTGATGGTAGGCTCAATTCTATGTTGTAACAATAATTCCTTAACTATATCTTTTAATTCAGTGAGCTTCTCCATAGAAAGGGGCCACTGTTCCACCCACACAGGGTTATCACTCCTCCAAGTAATCTGTGGGCAACTCACCATCGAGTAGCCCCTAGGAGTTTGTTGTCAGATGTTCAGGGGTGATAAGACACAATTGTAACTGATGTAACAAATCTCTACCCCACAGGGCAGAGCCTAGTCCTGTAATCTTTAAGGGACGAATAAAGCCACTTTGTCCTTCATAACTCCATCTCAAGTGACACTCTGCTTTTCTAGTGCCTTGATGGCCTCCCACCCCTAAAATAGGGGTGGTAGATGACATAAGCAGCCAGGAGGGGTCCCACTGTACTGAATCAATAACGGACACATCAGCTCCTGTGTCAATTATTCCTGACACTAATTTGCCTTCTATATCTACCTGTATAATGGGCCGTTGTAACCCAACTTCAGTATACCAATTTACTTGTGGGATGCTCTCACTCTCAATCCATGGCAGAGATACTCCTCAGCCAATAGCCGTGCCAGGGGGAAGGGTTACTGGGTAACAGTGTGGGTTGGTAAGATACGCAGTAGTGTCACCGATTGGTAGTTGGGTGTGGACAAGTACAGGGGAGTATCCTGTAGCACCCACTACTAGTTGGGGAAATGTGGCTGGAACCACCTCTATAGAGGTAGTACTCCAGGGGGTGATTGTTAATGACTCCTCTTCCTTTCTCAATGTCTGCTGCGCCACAGTCCTGGGTCTTAATTTCTGTTGAGCTGCAACCCTGATTTTGACTTCCTCCCTACCCTTCCCTGCTCTTGCTCTGCCCTCCGAATGGCTACTTCCTCCTTCTTCTTTCCCGACTCCATATTTATTATGTTTCTTATAAGTTTCGCTAAGTTCTGCCCAAGGATAAATCGGAGGAGGAGGAAGGGGGAAATTATTATTGTTACAATTCTCCTCCTCAGAAGATTCTCCTAATGATTCTCCCACTTGTGTGCCAATTGTTTCTCTCCCACAGGGACAAGAAGCCCACTGTAGCATTGTATTTATGAGAGAATAAAAGGAGAAGTCCTGGTCAGTAGATTCCAGGACATGACTCATCAAAAGAAGCCAACTGTTGCCCAACTGTCTCCCAATTCTCCTTTGTAATCCCAGAATGTTCTAACCATGGGGAGATCCCCCACACCTTATCTACAAATTCGCGGCATTGCTTAATATGTTGCTTAAATTGATGCCGCTTGCCTAATTTATATAACTGACAAGCTAGAACTGCCTTTTCTTTGGGTCTAATCAGGGAAAAAACCCAGCCCCTGCCCCATAACTTCATCCTAGATTAATCTCAAATTAATCTGAGGCTGTCCAGCTCTTCCCCTTATTATGGGAGGCCAGGCGGAAATTCCCTTTGTCACTGTTAGGGCACCAACTGCTCTGGGATCTATCATGAGCCTTTGCCTGGATACATACCTTTCCCAGGTCTTTGGATGCACAGACCCTCCTTGGGGACGGAGGACAATAACTGGACAGAGCACCCAGTAGCAGTCTAGCAAGCAGGTCTTTATTGCTTACATAGCAGCAAAAAATGGCTCTCCTCTTCCCCATCCCCAGCCCTTTTATAGTCCTCAGCTCCTCCTGAGCTCCTCCCCTGTTCCTCCCTCATGGGCGGAGCCACTCCTGTTACTGGGGCGTTCCCAGCACTCATGTGGGCGGGTTTACACCCCCAGGCGTCTCCTAGCCCATAGGTGGCCAAGGGCCAGAGCTGGGTCCTTGACAAAAAAAACCCTTCAGAATCTGTTGGACATTACCTTCACTTTTCAAAAAAATATCTGTGTTTTTTTCACCTAATCCTAATTCCTCACACTAAAAATGACTAATCTATAAACATGTTTAACACAAATGTTGTATGTACAATATTAAACCTGACTGCCGCTGAGAGGAAAGGAATAGGAAGGGAGAGTTGAAGGAAATTTTGTAACTATATGGATGAATGTTGAAGATCTTTCATAATATGTATTTGGAAAAATAAAATATCAATAGAAAATAAATAAAAATTATTATACTGAGACCTGATCATTGTCCAGGGAATCCATCCTGGGATTTTTTTTTAGGGTAGGTACATTTCTTTTTTTTTAAATTGAAGATTTTATTTATTTTGAGTTTTACAATTTCCCCCAATCTTACTTCTCCCTCCCACAGAAAGTAATTTGTTAGTCTTTACATTGTTTCCATGTTGTACATTGATCCAAATTGAGTGTGATGAGAGAGAAATCATATTCTTGAAGGAACATAAAGTATAAGAGATAAGATCAGACAATAAGATAGCAGTTTTTTCCTAAATTAAAGGGAATAGTCCTTGAACTTTGTTCAAACTCCACAGTTGATACAGATGGTATTCTCCATTGCAGACAGCCCCAAATTGTCTCTTATTGTTGCAGTGATGGAATGAGCATGTCCATCAAGGTTGATCATTGCCCCCATGTTGCTGTTAGGGTATACAGTGTTTTTCTGGTTCTGCTCATCTCACTCAGCATCAGTTCATGCAAATCCCTCCAGGCTTTCCTGAATTCCCATCCCTCCTGGTTTCTAATAGAACAATAGTGCTCCATGACATACATATACCATAGTTTGTTAAGCCATTCTCCAATTGAAGGACATTTACTTGATTTCCAATTCTTTGCCACCACAAACAGGACTGCTATGAATACTTTTGTACAAGTGATGTTTTTACCCTTTTTCATCATCTCTTCAGGGTATAGAGCCAGTAGTGGTATTGTTGGATCAAAGGGTATACACATTTTTGTTGCTCTCTGAATGTAATTACAAATTTATCTCTAGAAAGGTTGGATGAGTTCACAGCTCTGTCAGCAATGTAATAGTGTCCCAGATTTCCCACAACCCTTCCAACAATGATTTTATCCTTTCTGGTCATATTGGCCAGTCTGAGACATCCTGTGATTCTTTTTTTTTTTTTTTAGATTTTTCAAGGCAATGGGGTTAAGCGGCTTGCCCAAGGCCACACGGCTAGGTAATTATTAAGTATCTGAGGTTGGATTTGAACCCAGGTACTCCTGACTCCAAGGCCAATGCTCTATTCATTGTGCCACCTAGACACCCCAATCCTGGGATTCTTGAGGAGCTCCAATCATACTGCTTACTTCACTAACAAATCACTCCCAATTTTCTTTGCCTCTTTATAGTTGCCTAATTAATTTTCACAGGGGCAGTTAACCTATATTTATAGTCTTTCTTCCCATAATAGAATGTAAGTTCTTTGAAAGTAGGAACTATCTGGTTTTCTTGTTAGCCTAGAGCCTAAGAATAGGTACTTAATAAATGCTCTATTTTTATTTCTCTCTTTCTCTCTCTCTCTCATTTATTGGTAATCAGGGCTGGTACCTGCCTACACATTTAAGGTAGTGCTACCAATGTGGAAGATGATGAGGGATCTACTCCTCAGAGACAGGAGAACTGATGCATATATGAACATTGTCCTTTTATTTATAAGTACAAAATTGTATTATTAGAAAAATAGATTAAAGAGGCAACATGGCATCCAGGAAAAAGATCTTGATTTTGAGTCAGAGATTATACATTGGAATCTTTGCCTCTGCTTTTTTACTACCAATGTGACCTTGGGCAAATTGCTTCATTTCTTTGGCTTTTAGCTTCCTTGCCTTTGAAATGGATTAGAGAACCTGAGAGGGCCATTTAGATTCTAAATCTTTGGATTAAAATAACAAGGTTGATTTTCTTATGTAACTTGTAAACTGGCATTGAAAGCAGTTGCACACAAAAAGTTGACAATGCTAAAAAATTTCTTGTGTAATTAAAGTATTATTGGAATAAATGAATAACTTATGAAGGGCACCACTTTGAAGAACAACATTCTATAGTCTGTAATAAAAAAATCAATTAAATATATAGAGAGTCCCCCATACGTACATTTTTCTTCTTCATTACCTTATAATCACATCCTATTTGTCTAACCCAAATCTTTCTTATTGCTATTTAGCATACATGATGTTTTGGCCTATGTGTGCATCAGTAGCACTTAGATTATACTAACTGGCACATAGTGCTTAGTGAATTCTTGTTGATACTGTGACTCATTGTTTAATTGCATCCTTATCATTCTAAGTTAAAAATAATAATTTTTCTGTTTGAACGAGTATCTAAGTGATACAGTAGATTGAGGACTAGTCATAGCATCAGACGAAATCTGAGTTCTAGTTTTTCACGCTTACTAGTTGTGTGACCTTGGGTAGCTTACCTAACCTCCTAGTTTCAGTTTCCTTATTGTTTAACCTTCTTTGTCAAAGAAGACCATGATATCAGGGAGGTATGACAAGAAAATGAATTGGATTTGAGTGAGGGGGGTGCTGTGCTAAGGCACAAACCTCAACTCTTCTCCAGAGCCATCTGGGTCCAGTGACCAGATATGAATCAGGACAACTGGAGATGACCCTGGATATGAGGCAATCAGGGTTAAGTGACTTGCTCAAGGTCACACAGCTAGTAAGAATCAGGTGTTTGAGATTGGATTCCAATTCCTATCCTAACTCCAAGGCCAATGCTCTACCCACTGTGCTACCTAGCTGCCTAAATTTTATAATAGAAACTCACTCCTACTACTCCTTCCTTATACAACTCTTTACCTCCTTTTCTTCCATCCATCAGTAAGGAATCAGCATGGCAGATCCCTTCCTCTTTCATCTAAGGACAATATAGCTATGAGTTGGGACACCAAACATGAATCTGAAAATAAGGTTCACATATTATTTGTCATGCTTTATTATGTGTGTGATACTAACAACTCTTTGTTATTCTAATGAATTTTTGCTATGGAAAGATCCTAGCCATCATCTCTACCATTTTTGTTTCCTAAGTTGTGTCCAATATAAAATGAGGTTTCCTTGTTTTTTTTGTTCCCTCTTTCTTGCTTAACTGAGGCCCTTATTTTGTTCTTGTCCCAAGTATCAGCTTAATCTAAAAGTTATTTCAGTTCTCAATCAGTACACAAAAAAATTGTCCTTCCTCTCTCCCCCTCAACAAAAAAAGAAAGAAAATTCTTCTCAGTCCTTTCAGAAATCTTTGTCCAACCATTATATATCCATAACATTTCACTTTTGGAAGGATCTTTACAGGTCATTTAATTCAATTTCCATCTCAAGTATATGTCAAGATTAGGTAGGAGGGATGGTTCAATATTATGAAAGCATTCAACCTAATTGAACCTATTAATAACAAAACCAACAGAAATAATATGATTATCTTTTTTTTTCAAACTGTATCCAGCTTTATTAAAGATACTTTTCATAAACAATCATGGTAATTCAGGCAGGACATGGGCTACGATCTGCAACAGTATACAACAACTTTCAAACTCCCCTCCTCCATGGACTACCAAAACATAAAGTCACTATAAAACCCAATGAAGAGTCTTTATTTTATACTTTAAACAGGGAATGTTTAGAGTGAGGGTGGACACTTTCATATTGAGCCTATGTTGTTTAACAACTTTTCACGAGCCTACCCTGACTTTGAGGAAATGAAAACTGCAGAATTCTTAATTGGAAAAGATCCTCAATATGAAAGGAACTTTGGCTCTTTTGGGGAGGCCTCCTTGGGGCCATAATTCAAGTCCAGATTACCTGAAAGACTGGTATCAAACACAATTAATTTGGAGGTAGGGAAAGGAGAGAAAAAGGGGCAGATCCTGATAGGCCCCTAGGTTTAGAGGAGTCAAGTTAATGCTTATGGCGGACAGGGAAGAAGTACAAATTTTTGAAGTTATCCATTGAGGGTATCAGTGATCTTATCTATGTATCTGGGGTATGTATGAACCTCCTCTTGGTATTCAAGAGAAGTCCTCTCAAAAACTAGGAGGGGAAAAACACCCCACCTTTTTCAACCCAGCTTCTGAAACATCCTATCTGTAACATTTGCCCCATCCCCTCAAAACAACAACAAAGCATTCTGTGTGCTAACAACATAGCTTAAAAAAAAAAGTAAAACAAAATTCTGCATTTTTATAAAACGTGATAAAAAATAGTATTTCAAACTGTACAGTTACCAGAAGTACACAGTTATCAAAAATTCACACAATTCACTTGGCATCTCCAGCACCTTCAGCTTTCTGTTCCTGGTCTGTTTTGGCATCTCCATTCTCTGCAGGGTTGTTCCCATCCTTACAGCCTTTCCCTTTTTCCTTTTGGGTAACTTCTCTCCCTTCTTTGCAGGTGCCTTTTTGGGTTTGCGCTCTGGCTTCGGAGGAGCAGGTTTGGCGGACAACCGCGCGGATCTCCTCTGTGGTTCGTCCTTCACCTTGGTCTTGTCCCCCTTAACATCTCCTTCGGCCTTTCTCTTGGGCATGGCGGTGGCAGCGGCGGAGGGGCGGGAGCGGTGGAGTCTGGCGCGGGCTGCAGCGGCGGTGGCGGCCGGTCCGGGATCTCTCCCGTCTCCTCTTCCTCACACTGCTCCATAATATGATTATCTTAATAGATGCTGAAAAATGCTTTGACAAAATACAACATCCATTCCTATTAAAAACACTAGAAATAATAGAAATAAATGGAATTTTCCTTAAAATAATTAGCAGTATCTATCTAAAGCCATCAACAAACATTATATGTAATGGGGATAAACTAGGAACATTTCCAATAAGATCAGGAGTCAAACAAGGATGCCCACTATCACCTACATACTTAAATATAGTATTAGAAATGTTAGCTTTAGCAATATGAAAAGAAAAAGAAATTGAAGGAATTAGAATTGGCAATGCAGAAGCAAAATTTTCACTCTTTACAGATGATATTATGGTATATTTAGAGAACCCTAGAAAATTAACTAACAAACTACTTGAAACAATTAACTTCAGCAATATAGCAGGATAATAAACCCACCTAAAGTATATGTCAGGATAGTACAGGGAGTAAAGAGTAATAGGGCTTGGATATAGGAGGGACTACAGATGACATTATGCCCTATATGCATAATGGAGATGCCTAGAGTATGCCACCAACCCTTGGGTACTGAGAGCATTAGGAATGAGACTAATTGATCATATCAGAACTTTATCATAAAACCTGTAGAGTGATAGGTTAGAGACAACCTTCAATGTATCTTCTTAAGCATAAATCCTTTTGATGACATCCTTGAGAAATAACTCAATGGGTTATTAAAATTGGAGAACAGAGATCATCTGGCCCATCAGTGTAGGTATGACTTACTTATGGCATATGAAAACTTCCTAGATTTAATTAAGTTAAAGCATCAAAATATCAAATTAGCGCCATACTCACAAAACATGTTAAAAAAGATGAAGAAAAATAAAAGGAAAATGAGAAGGGGGAAGGAAGATTTTAACAAACATTAAGAACAATACGTCATTCATCTATGACCATATTCTAATTTTTTGTTTTAGGTTTTTGCAAGGCAATGATGTTAAGTGGCTTGCCCAAGGCCACACGGCTAGGTAATTATTAAGTGTCTGAGGTCGGATTTGAACCCAGGTACTCCTGACTCCAAGGCTGGTGCTCTATCCACTGCACCACCTAGCTGCTCCCATAGTCTAATTTCTTAATGCAACAATACAACTTATCTAAAACCACTCAAAATTATTGTTTTAATGGGGGAAAGGATAGTATTTTAATCTAAGATTTATGGCTAAGTGGGAAGTTTCCACTTATAAAATTAAAAAAATGAAAAACTATCATACTCAAACCCCAAATATTTATTAAACATTGAGAGAGACACTTTGTAATGCCTCATTTTGACTTCAAGATCTTGAAAGTTATGACAGAGTTCAATGAATGCATATAATTCATATCAAACTTGACTCTGTAGTCCTATTTGATTTCTCTCATATATGTCACTCCATCTTCCTTCTCTCATTTCTGTGCCTTTTCCCTGAGATTACCCTTAATTCATCCTGGATATGTCTTGTTGGAAGATAGTTATTTTCCTGTTGTCTTTCCCATTAGACTTTAAGTTTCTGGAGAATAGGGACTAGATTTTGCTTTTCTTTATATCCCCAGGGTTTAATACAATGTCTGTTACATAGCAGGAGTTTAATAAATGCTAACTGACTGATTTAATGACTTTCTTTTTCCAGATTGACTCCCATACTAGGATGTACTCTCTCCTTTCTCTGATTTCTTAGAATCTTTAACTTCTTTCCAAACTAACTTTAGAAAGCACCTTCTGTGTGGTGCCCCAAAGTAAAATATTTACTTAGAGTTAAGAAGACCTGAGATGAAATCCTACCTCAGAGAGTTATGAGCTATATAAACCTGGGCAAATGACTTCATCTCTTTTAGTCTTAGTTTTCTCACATATAAAATGAAGATAATAATAGCATCTTCATGGGTTGTGAGGTTCAAATAAAGTAAAAATGTAAAATACTTTTTGAAGTTTAATTAACTTTGTAAATGCTAGCTATTATCACTACAATATTTAGTTTCCCCAGCTATAAATGTCTCCACCACACCCAATCAGCTAGTCTTTACCTTGAATATATTTTGCATCTATTTACATACACACACACACACACACACACACACACACATATATATATATTATATGTCCCACCCTTTCATCCACTCAACTAAAAAACAAACAAACTATATTTCTTAAGGGCAGGGCTGACAAAGCATTTGTGTTTCCCCCCAGGTAGCACAATGTTTGGCACATATTAGACCCTTAATAAATGTTTGTAAAATAAGGAAGATGTTACCTATTAGATTATATGGCTCATCCCCAAAAGTCAAATCCAATATTTTTCTTTTCCAAAGACAGTCCTAAATTTGGACAGATCCTCCAGTTGGTAAGGCCACAGGGTGATTAATTTTTCTTACCAAATGCTTTATAAAGATATTTATTAATGCATAGAAATTATGAATTGTACTGCCAGAAGGAGACTTCAAAGTTATAAAAACAAAGATCCCTGAAGTATGAAAGGAATAAAATATTATATTGTTACCTATTGCAATATGGAAAAATTAAAAAATGAAGTAATAAAGAGGAATTCTGCAAAGGGAAATGAATTTTTCCTCCTCATTGTCTTCTATTCCCAATGAGAAAGAATGAAATTCCTAAGTGAAAAATTAAGACAGTTCAAATCTTGAAGAGAGAATGTGAATATACTGGGAATCAGTTTTAACAAAAATGCTAATGCTTAAAATTTATTGCAGACCACCTGGACATACAAATAAAAATTTCAGGAAATCAGATGACCTAGGGATATGATATATGAAACTAAGTAGAAATAAATATTTCTCATTCTCCTCCTTTCTATTGATTTGCCCAGAGATGACCTTTTCATGAGATAATAGATAAACCAAGATGATGAATTTAACAATGACACATCTTATACATACCTGTAGTCCATGAAACCAATAAGGACAAGAGTAACTTTTTAATTCACTTAGAACACTTAGAAAGAGATCTATTTCTGATCACTACATGTGGGAATAAATAATATACCCTACAATAGTTTGATATCATGTGAACAACTTTTTCTATTACATGTTGAATAAAACTGGAAGGACAATTTGATTATAATTAAGGTAAATCTTCATTAAGGCAAATAATTTGAGTTTGCCCATTGTCCTGCATTTCATATTTTGTTGGTTTATTCTGTGTGGGTAATACCACTGGGCTTATTTTTATCCACCCAATAAGTCAAGAAACATTTATCAAGCCTTCTTTGTCCTGGGGTGGGGGTGGGGGGAGGGAGATAAGGAGGACAAAAATGAAAATAAAATCATCCAAAAAGTTACATTCTATCTTGAGGTAGTTTTGGATTATGGATATGTAATATTCATAATCTCTTAAGTATTACTCTCTGGAAAAGATTCCATTGTTTTCCAATTTTTTGTTTTTTAGATTTTTCAAGGCAATGGGCTTAAGTGGCTTGCCCAAGGCCACACAGCTAGGTAATTATTAAGTGTCTGAGACCGGATTTGAACCCAGGTACTCCTGACTCCAGGGCCGGTGCTTTTATCCACTGTGCCACCTAGCCACCCCTGTTTTCCAATTTCCTTACAACTTCCCTTTCATAGACTTTTTAAAACCATGTAGAACTTGATGTACACTATCTTTATTGAGCTTTCAACAATGCAATGATATAGAAGTAATTTATTTTACCTATGTGGATTATGTATATCTGCATAGTCTAAATGAAGCCAATAGAGAGAGATGAATAGATATCTTTAGAATCTTGCCTACCCTTCTCTGAGAAATACTTTTGTTTTTGCCTAGAGTGGAGCAAGAGAAGGGATATCATGGCTTGTTGCTCTGTTCTCTTTGGAGAGCAGGAACTGTATTAGAATTATATATAGTACAGTTCTGGTACAGTTCCTGCTCTCCAAAGAGAACACAGCAATAAGCCCTATCATCCCCTCTCCTGCTCCACTCTTTGTATGTATTTCAGAAGCATTTTTTTTTTTTTGCAAGGCAATGGGGTTAAGTGACTTGCCTGAAGTCACACAGTTAAGTAATTATTAAATGTCTGAGACCAGATTTAAACTCAGGTCCTCCTGACTCCAGGACTGGTGCTCTATCCACTACATCATCACCTAGCTGCCCCACCAGGGGTATCTTAAAGCAACAAATCCTTTAACTTCCCTGGTCAAGATCTCTTTAAGGGAACTTTTGATTCCTTTTCACTAAAGTTATTTATACAAAACACCATAACAAACAGCAAATAGCAAATAAACTCATTTTTCAAACAGGTAACAAACAGAAATTGGAAAAGTTCTAGAGATTAAATCATACTAGGCAAAGCACAAGAGTGAATAAATTTTTTTTAGATAGGACATTGAGATCTTGCTCAAGCAAGAGAGAGGTTCTGATTTCACCCAAGGGAAAATTCCTTGAAATCTCTAGGGAGGGAAGTTGGAATTAGGAACATATTGAGGAGGATTCACTTTTTCCCTTGGAGTCAGTCCCAAAGAGACTGTAACCATATGTATGTCTTTCTCTCAAAATAGTAATGAAGATCATCTCTCTTCTCCAAAGCTCTTGCATCAATTTTACATCCCATACAGTTCTAAGTCATTTGGGAGAGTCTTATGCAAAATGGTCCAGGTTTGTATTCATGTTGCAATTAGAGAGCAAACATTTGCTAAAAAACTGATGAGGTTGGTACTGTGTTGGGGAACAAGAAAGTCAGGTAAGGGAAGTGAGACTCTGAAAGGTTAAATAACATGGTCATAAAACATGTAAACATCTGAAATATAATTTCAGCACAGATATTTTTGATAGAGGGATCTTTACTCTAACCACTAAAATATGTTACTTTGTACTTTCCATTCAGAAACTTAAAGGTTGGATATTGTCAGAGCTACTTATGATTACCAAAACTATAACTAAACTATGTCAATCATAATTATATACATATATGTGCATGTATACCTATATCTACATTTAAATCATATACATCTATAGCTTTATATCTATAAAAAACCACCAATTTGTAAGCATTTGACAGATACCTAATGGATTGTTTGTTGACTTGGTATTGATTAAATTTTCCATGATAAAATGCTGTCCAAAATGGGTTAAATTTCAGCTACCTTCCCTCCCATAGCTATACAGTAGAACAAATTCTGCTATAAATATAAGAAAAAAAACAAATCACATCAGAATTACAAGTCCAGAATCATAATTCCTATCACTCAATTCCAACCTAGTTGCCATTTCTAACAATCAGTACCATAGTGCACTGGTTATTGTTTTATCAAGTTGTGGGAATCCCAACCCCAGCTAGCAGTTCACCTTTCCTTTATAGTACTTTCAGCATTTACTAAGAATGATTACTGGACCTGGAGTCTAGAAGGTGTGACCCTGGCCTCAGACCTTTACTAGTTGTATGACCCTGGGCAAGTCATTTAACTCATCTGTAAAATGAGTCAGAGAAAGAATTAGTAAACCTCTCCTAATATCCTTGCCAAGAAAACGCCAAATGGATCTAAAAGAGTTGGACATGAATGGAAAATGACTAAAAAAAGCAACAAACAACATTTTTCTAATGCAGGAATTGACCTAATTAACTAATTCCTAAGTTGACAAAAGATTTTCTTCTATGATTGCTAATTCTTTGTCTACATATGAAGTAATAGACTTCCCTTTCTCCTCTTTTAAAAATCTGGTCAAAATATTCAAAATATCTAACCAACCTGGACTGCAGTATCAAATACTACCAGTAGGTGTCCTTTTCTAGCTTAAGGGTAACAAAAGAACGCTTCACAGTTTCCAGATGCCACCTTCAAACAGATGCTCCTCAGCCTTCTGCAAGTAGTATTTTGCAAATATTGTCTCATTTAACCCTCACTACAATCCTGGGAGGTATACACAATTATTATTATGATCCTCAATTTACAGTTGAGGAAGCTGACACAGAAAGTGGACTTACCTGAAGTCTCACAACCACTAAGTTTTTGAAGACAAGACTTCTTGACTTTGGCCTCAGCTGTCTATCCACTGTATTTCTTAGCTGGAACAATAACTGTGTGAAACACCTTACTCTTTTGATTAGAGACACTACAACTGAGAAAATAATTGCTGCTTTTGTCTACATACATATAGAGTGAACTATTGAGGTAAACCTATTGAAATAGAGCCACTGAAAGTCTGTGAATTAAAAAAGAAAGAAAATACTTAACTAATGGACATTTACAATAACAAAAAGAGAAATAAACAATAAAATAGTTAAAGAGAAGAGGAAGAATAGATTTGACAAGCTTTTGCATAAAGTCAGCCATTAGAATTCTACAATTTTCAGAGATTATGTGTGAAGATAGAGCAAAGGAAAAAAATGGTGAGATGTGGGGCGTGGAAAAGAAACATAAACGGGTTCCTAGGCATATTCCTGGAATTTATAGAGTCCCTTCTCTCAGGAACCATAATCAAGGAAGTTGTGGTTTTATTGTCTCTGAAGTTCTTGCATGTGCTCAGGTCAGACCTTGATTGTGGTGAGATAATGAAAGCATGGAGTCAACAGAAGCTGGGAATCCTCTCTGAAACTTCTGCTTCCCTAAAAGTCCCCATATTCATGGAATCCTGATATGAATGCCAGCTATGATATTCCTGACAAATGATTATCCAATTTTTACTGGAAGATTTCCATGATAACAGATCTTCTTTTCCTTGAGAGATTTTATTCTAATTTTCACAGCTCTGAGTTACTAAAGTTTTACTTAAATTGAGCTGAAATTGATCTGTTTACAATTCTTACCCATTACTCCCAGTTTCATCCCCTAGACCAAGGAGAGTAAATCTAATTCTTCTTCTCCTTAACAGTCATTTAAATATTGGAAAGGACCTTCAGGTCAACTGATTTCACTCATTCTTTTTTCCCCCCTTTTCTTTTTTCTTTCTCTCTTTCTTTTTATTTTTTTCATCCATATGCATATGTATATTTTTAACTTACAAAATTTCTTCCCACCATCCCTTCCCAACCCCTTCCCCTTAGTGGCAAACAGTCAGGTTAGCATTGTACATATATACCTTTTTTTCCTTTAGAAAGATTTTTATTAATTTTGAGTTTTACAATTTTACCCCCATTCTTGCTTCCCTCCCCCACCCCCACAGAAGGCATTCTGTTAGTCTTTGCATTATTTCCATGGTATACATTGATTTCAGTTGAATGTGATGAGAGAGAAACCATATCATTAAAGAAGAAAACTAAAGTATAAGAGATCGCAAAATTACATACAAAGATAATAGTTTTTTTTTTTCTAAATTAAAGGTAATAGTCTTTGGTTTTTGTTCAAGCTCCACAATTCTTTCTCTGAATACAGATGGTATTCTTCATTGCAGATAGCCCCCAAATTTTCACTGGTTGTTGTATTGAAGGAGTGAGCAAGTCCATTAAGGTTGATCATCACACTCCGCCCCCATATTACTGTTAGGGTGTACAATGTTTTTCTGGTTCTGCTCATCTTGCTCAGCATCAGTTCATGCAAATCCTTCCAGGCTTCCTTGAATTCCCATCCCTTCTGGTTTCTAATAGAACAATAGTGTTCCATGTACATACAAATTTTTGATAAACATGTTTACAGATTAGTCATTTTCAGTATGAGGAATTAGGATTAAGGGAAAGAGATATATGAAATAATTTTTATAAAGTGTTCATCAGATTCTGAAGGGTTTTTTTTTTTGTTTTGTTTTTCTTCCTCTTGATGGGGATACCATTGTCCATAGCTAGTCTACTACAGTTGTCCTGGCTCTCTGAAGTGTTAAGGATGCTGCTTCCATCAAGGTTAATCAACTCACAATGTTGTTGTTAATAAGTACATTGTTCTCTTGGTTCTGTTCCCTTCACTCAGTATCAAATTCCGGAAGTGGTTCCATGCTTCTCTAAAGTCTGACCATTTATGGCTTCTTATAGAACAATAATATTACATAGTATCCATGTCCCATAACTTGTTTAGATATTCCCCAATTTGATGGGCATCCTTTCAGTTTCCAGTTCTTTGCCACTACTAAAAGAGCTACTGTGAATATTTGAAAATGTGCAACTTTTCCCATTTTTTTATGATTTCTTCTGGATATAGACCTAGGATTGGAATTACTGGGTCAAAGCGAATGAACATTTTTATTGATTTTTGGGCATAGTTCCATATTGCACTCCAGAATGGTTGGATTTGTTCACAATTCCACCAGCAATGCATCAATGTCCCAATCTTCCCACAACCTCACCAACATCGATCATTTTTCCTTTTTCTCATCTTAGTCAATCTGGTTGGTGTGAAGTGATACCTCATAGTTGTTTTAATTTGAATTTCTCCAATCAATAATGATTTGGAGCATTTTCTTATATGATTATAAAAAGCTTTAATTTCTTCATTTGAAAACTGTCTATGGGAAGTGGCTAGGTGGCGAAGTGGATTGAACACTGGCCTTGGAGTCAGGAGTACCTGAGTTCAAATCCAGCCTCAGACACTTAATAATTACCTAGCTGTGTGGCCTTGGGCAAGCCACTTAACCCCATTGCCTTGCAAAAACTAAAAAAAAAAGAAAACCAAAAAACCCTGTCTATTCACATCCTATGACCATTTCTCAATTGGGGAACAACTTGTAACCTTATAAATTTGATGCAATTCTCTATATATTTTAGAAATGAGACCTTTAGCAACAGAACTCCTAAGTGTAACGATTGTTTTCCAGCTTTCTGATTTCCTTATAATTTTGGCAGCATTGATTTTATTAGTGCAGAACTTTTTAAATTTAATGTAGTCAGAATCATTCATTTTGTAGTTTATAATGTACACTAATTCTTGTTTGGTCATAAATGTATCCCTTTTCTATATATCTGACATCCCCTTTCCATAGATCTTGGTCTGTTAATTTATCTATGGTGTCACCCTTTAAAACTAAATCTTATGCCCATTTTGACATTATTTTGGTCTAGGGTGTGAGATGTGAATCTATGCCTAATTTTTGCCATACTATTTTCCAGTTTTCTCAACAATTTTTGTCAGATAGTGAGTTCTTATCCGAGAAGCTAATGTTTTTGGGTTTGTCAAACAATAGATTGCTGTAGTCATTTACTGCAGTTTCTTTTGTACCTATTCTAATCCACTGATCGATTATGCTATTTCTTAACCCATACCAGGCAGTTTTTATGACTGCTGCATAAAGTATAGTTTTAGATCTGGTAGAGTTAGACCATTTTCCTTTACATTTTTTTCATCAGTTCCCTAGCTATTCTTGATCTTGTGTCACTCCAGATGAACTTTGTTTCTATTTTTTCTAGCCTGATAAAAATAGTTATTTGGTAGTTTAATTGGTATGGCATTGAATAAGTAATTTTATTGGGTAGAATTATCATTTTTATCATATTAGCTCAACTGAATCATTAGTAATTGACATTTTCCCAATTATTTAGATATGACTTTATTTAGTTGAGAAGTGCTTTATAATTGTGTTCATACATTTTCTGGGTTTGTCTTGGGAGGTAGATTCCCAAGTATTTAATGTGGTCTATAGTTATTCATTCTTTCAATGATCTATTTATGGCATAACTTGCAATTCCTTTAGTACACTATTCACTATCTTCAAGATTGATCAAGATGAGCAAGATTGGGGGAAAATTGTAAAACTCAAATAATATCTTTAATAAAAATAAATTAAAAAAAGATTGATCAGGATTGATCTCTTCCAAAATATTGCAGTCAAATTAAAATGCATTCATATATATGAATGTGTGTATGTAGGTATGTACACACATGCATATATATTAAATAAGCACACACACATACACACATTTATAAAATCCTCAAATGAGAAAAAGTATAAGTAAACTAGAACTGGGGTATGGTGAGGGAAGAGAGTATAGGAAAAGAGTTACATCAAAGTTGATTAAGCAAAGATAACCAGTAAGACAGCATACTGATTTAAAAGGAGGATAGGGACAGCTAGGTGGTGCAGTGTATGGAGCACTGACCCTGGAGTCAGGAGGATCTGAGTTCAAATGTGACCTCAGATTCTTATTACTTGCTTAACTGTTTGATCTTGGGCAAGTCACTTAACCACATTGCCTTGCAAAAACTAACTAAATAAATAAAAAGAGGATAAAAATTTTAAAATATGTAATGTCACCCTCTCTTTTATTTATAGAAATGTGGTGTGTGTGTGTGTGTGTGTGTGTGTGTGTGTGTGTGTGTGTGTGTGTGTGTGTGTGTGGAGAGATGGTTCGGTTGTGTCTGACTCTCTGTAATGCCATGGATTCCATGGGAAAATCCACAGGATTTTCTTGACAAAGATACTGGAGTAGTTTGCCATTTCCTTCTGCAGTGGATTAAGGTAAACAGAGGTTAAATGACTTGCTCAGGGTCACAAAATATCCGAGGCCAGATTTGGACTTAGCTCATCCTGACTTCAGGGTCAGCACTCTGCCCAATGAGCCATGCAACTACCTCCACAGGGAAAGATGGAACCATATAAAGACATCTTCAAGAAAGGGAAAGAAAATGTGAACAAATGACTTAAGTGTTAGTTAAGCATTCAATAAAGGTTGTTCCATTGTTGGTTAAAATAAAAATCAAACGCTTCATGGTGTTACATGAATTACTTGAAAATCACTGCACCACTTTTATCTCAGATAAATTCAGAATCCTACTTCTTACCAGAAGATTATCATATATACCTCCTATCAAATGTGAGTTCTTTTCAAATACAAACCAAATATGTCTTATGTACTTTATATAAAACTTGCATCAAGATATGTATAAATTCTTAAGAAGAAAATAATATATTGCTTGAGGATCAAAAAAAAGTCAAAATGTCCCAAGAATGTAAAAAAAAAACTTAAAAAAGAAAAACCAAGCAAACCCCCCCAAAAAAGAGCTTATTGAATTGGGTGTGTGGACATGCCATAACATGTATACTGCTTTTAATGATTATCAAATAATCTTTGTCTTAGTTTCATATTCTGGGATCACCTATATACTTCAAGTAAATAAAGTAGTCCCAATTACTATCAGAATATTAGTATATTTGCCAAATACTTGGAAAACTTTTCTATTTAGAATATATTACAAAAATAATAATGTCATAATAATTTCTGTAAAATTTGACATCTTTCAAGGATAGTTACTACTATTTTTAATCTGATTATCATTTCTCCTAAATAGAACTGAAGATGTCTTCCAGGTTAAAGAAGAGTCATATAATATTCTATTAATTACTTTATGCATGAATGACATTAGAATATATATTTCTACCAAGAAATAGATTAATTAACTTCACCATTTTGTGGAATCTTTCTTCAATTATGTCAGAATGTCATTTAGACTCTTTAAATGAAAAATCTCTAATATACACACCAAGAAAAGATAGAGAATAAGTGTTTCAAGTTTAAATACAAATGTAAAATTAAATCAATGGACAAAGATGGTATTTACAAATAACTTTGGTTGTTCCAAGCATTTTCTAAGACAGATCAATTGTAAATAAATAAAGCTACCAAGGGGAAAGCTGTTGTAATTGAGTATGTCAAGGAAATTACTGGCATTTTAAAATAAAAACACAACGAGAACACATTTAGAACAACTAACAATTATGCAAAACCAATCTTAATATACAGTTTCAGAACTATAAAAGAGACAATAATAAATTTTGAAATTTGAAAATTAACTCTAAGAAAATGCATATACTATTAAATGAAATACTGCTATACAAAGAGGAATATTTTCTTGTCAAAAATGAGGGAGAGATTGTCATATGTTTTTAGACTACATGATAAATAAGTAAAATCTTAAAAGAAATAGTTTCAGAAAAAATGTCACTTTATTAAACAACAGTAAATATTGACAATAACATGACATTTTATTTGTCAAATTTAACTGAAAGCCATTTACTTTTGGATAGATATAATAAATGGTTAAATTTGAAAGGCAGAATCAAAAGATATCTCATGGTAAAATCTATATGAACTAGACCAAAATACATCAATAAAGGAGCATTGAACAATTATTAAAACATGGAGATTTTGATATTAGAAACAGAGAGCTTTATAATGGTGCCTCAGGACTAGGTCATGATCTTCATTATAAATTATAGTCAAATTACCCTTAAGGAGTTTGGATTTATTAATCAATGCAGAAGATCCAAAGTAATAATAGAAACTATGTAACACATTATCTTCCATAATTATTTACCACCCACAGAATAGTTCACAAGATATTGCTTAGTATCAAGAACTGTATATCTGCACTCTTACTTACCCAAAGAGGAGTTCAAAAACACAAACATCAGATGAGGAAAAAGCAGGGAGAGGTAGAGGTAAGGAGAGAGAAAAGGTCCAGATAGTCTTCTAAAAAGTTGCTTATTGGTGCTAGAATAACAGGGAGCTTCAGCTAATGTGGAAACAGGGGTAGTAGATGAGAAATGAGGGGAGGCGAAGACTGGAAGAAGAGTTGAAGTTTCAGGGGAGGTCTAGGTGGCAGCCTCCTGGTGGAGATCCAAATGGAGTGAGGAAAAGTTTGATGGTATCCCTACAAAGGGTTCAACCAGTGCCTTCTGACTCAGGTAAGTACATCCCAACAGAGGATGAAGCTGCAGAGGAGCACACAGACACAGAGGAACTAAGTTATCAACAGAGTTTGTGGCTAACTAGGAGAAATATAAGAGCCTCCCTAGAAGACTCAGATAGCCAGGGATGAATCAAAAATGAGATGGAATTGCTGCTACATAGACTGGGAAGAAAAAGAAACAGAAACTGATGAGGAAGAGGAGGAAGAGAAAAAGAAGAATGAGAAGGAGCAAAAGACCAAAGACAGAAGATGACAAAGAAACTGAAGAGAAAATGACTCGATGCTTGAAAACAATTCTGTTTGAGAAAATGAAGATGATGAAGATCCTGAAGCTCACCTGAAATATGTTGGACCTAGCAAAAATCATTTTTAAAAGGAAGGAAACAAAGTAATTGTAACTCAATGTGGCTCAAGTTCACCTAAAACTAAAGGAAGTGAGCACTGAATCTAAAAATTAGAGGCAGGAAATAGAAGAACTCATCATTACCAACTGGACTTGGCCTAATCTTAAGAGTAGGATGAAAAGCTGTCTCTCAGTTTACTAAATCTATGCACATCACTGGGAAGAGGTTGGCCATACTGAATGAATGGATAAATTCAACTGAGGTACCTCCTGCTAAGAAAAAAGATTGAGGAGCTCAAGGAACTACTCCCCCAAATTACAGATCAAAGTTTACAAGGAGTCACAAAAAACTAAGGATATCATATCTGAAAACCACTCTGGTTCAGCATTCATTTAGCAGCTTCACCTCAACAGTGGGAATTCCTCAGTCAGGAGGATTGCAGTCAGAAGATTGCAAGATGGTACTGCTGCTATTTCCTCAAACTAAGTGACTGAAATCTCCCACTTGGTAAGAAAGAAAAGAGGAAACCAGAGAAAAGGTGAAGAATCTCCAACAGGCTTAATTCCTGTATCAGCTGCTTCTTGCTGTTTCCAGATTTCCTTACAGAGGCTCAGCTGCATTCTCACCCTGGAACATTCATCCACATGTCAATACTCATCTCACATTTATGACTTTCTACTAGGACCTCTCTTTTTGGGAAAGGCCCTGACAAGTCAGGCTCTATTGTCCTGGTCTGTGCCATGAGTCTCTTTGCCCCTGTGCTCATTCTATGTTTTCTTTCCCCTACCCCCTTTTCCAGCTCCCCTTTATGTGTTGTTTTACTCCATTAGAATGTAATTTCTTTGAGGACAAAACTATATTATGGGCTTTTTTTTTTTTAACTTGTATTTGTATGGCTAACATTAGCACAGTGACTGTGCTTCTAATAAAAAGACTTCTAATTAAAGTTTGTTGCCTGTACATTGTTTGCATACATTGTTTATTTTAAAATTTATTATTATTATTATTATTATTATTATTACTTCCCAACTTTCAACTTCTTCAGACTACCTCTAGTTCTTAGAATTTGAAATGTCCAGAGTCAGCCAATGTGACAATCTTAGATATTCTTATATAGACCTAATGTAAAGATTTTACTAAAGGCCACATTCCTAATAGTATATTCATTTTTTCTTCCATTAAGCTACTTTCTGTCTTTCACATAGAGTCATAGTATTTCAGTGTAGACAGGGACTTTAGAAATCAATCCAGTACTCTGAGGATGATAATCTCCTACCAGTAAATAGAAAAAAATCATGCTACTATAGATTTGGAGAATCATGTCAATATGTCAATATAGCTTATTTATATTAAGTTTCAAATACTAGAATTAAATGTTCAAATAGTTGATTTGTTATTTTAAGATACTTTGTTAACTGTACTTCAATATATAGTCTTTTCTTTGTAACCGTATGCATTGCATTTTGTTCCTTTAAAAATATTATTCTGAAAAGGTCCATAGGCTATGCCAGTGTACACACACACACACACACACACACACACACACACACACACACATAGAGAGACAGAGAGACAGAGAGACAGAGAGACAGAGAGACAGAGAGAGAGAGGACTTCTTGCCCAAAGTAAAAGGATACTTTGCTGGTTATAGTCAATTATTGTTACCAGTAGAGGGCCTTCTCTGTCTTACACAAAAGCTTTAAAACTGAACACTTTAAAACCTCCACCTCTTCCCAATTCTTAGTAATATATTATAGGTTAGATGTCAGCAATAAGGACTAAACTTCATTTTCATTAAAAAAAAATCACAACCATATTTTTTGAGGGGGTGGATGGAATGGTGTGCATATGCCACTAAGAAGACATAAGTTCTGTTATAAGTAAACAAACAAAAATATTTTTACATGACCAACTTAGAAAAAAATTTTTTAAGGAAAATCTAAAAGGAAATGAAGGACAATTGTTTTCTAAAGGTGAAAGCAAAACAAAAAGTTCTATATTCTTGTGCTCTGAATTTTTTTGTTGTTGATTGTAAATTTTAGGATAAATCTATCCCCCTCTAGTCTTTTAATGAGGTTTATCTCTTGAGCAAATAATAAAATAAAAATGCTTTCAAAGAGCAGCAGGCTTGTATATCTGTTTTATTGTTCTACCTGAAAGGAAACAATATGAACCTATAAAAAAGTGTCCATCAGCCTCCCTAATGAGCAGGATAGTTATGGGAAAACAGACCTACAATGGAACAATCTTTCAAAATTCAGATAAATGAACCAAAATAGAAGTCTCAATTTTTTTTTGTATTTAACTAAAACAAAAATAAGGAGAATGGTTTTCTGTATTCCCCTCCTCAATTAGTCAGATTTCACTGTGGCTATAACTTAACATCTTTTGTTCTGAAGATAGTACACAAACTGATTTGGAATGGGGAGAGACAAGTTTGTTTTCCTTTTCCTTTTTTTTTCTTGCAAGGCAAATGGGGTTAAGTAGCTTGCCCAAGGTCACACAGCTAGGTAATTATTAAGTGTCTGAGGCCAGATTTGAATTCAGGTACTCCTGACCCCAGGGCCGTGCTGTATCCACTATGCCACCTAGCTGCCCCTCCTTTTCCTATTTAATGGATTTACTGAACCTGTGATTTTACTTGCCTGGGGAATTCATAATCTTCCATAGCAAGTTGCCCTCTTCTCAGAAAAGTATTTGCTTACATAATAATCATCTATAGAGCTGCATATGCATCAAGGCAGAATCAGTTGTAATATAAGTGGGGGATATTTAATAAAATAAATATACAATGAAGCATGGATAATGTTAATATGTGGTTTTCTTAGTCCACATGAGGTTGGTAGAGATGCTTGGTATAGTTTAGCAGTCCCCTTTCTCTAAATATGGAATATGGAGATCAACAGTGGGATTTGTAGGGTACTCCTTGAGTAGGGTGAGGAATCAATAATAAGTGACAGGAGGTAGTTACATTGCCAGCATCTAGAATATTGTTCTATATAAATATTGCTGAAGATACTTTCCTTTTCCTTCCATAGGCTTTATCTATTCCTATGAACACTGTCCATGGCATATTTCAAGAAACTGTTCCCTTCTTAGTGGATAGTAACACAAATACTATTAGATGAAGCAGTTCATTTTAAAGTTCATTACATTATCCTTACAGGCAATGGTGTGCTTCTGCCCAAAATAGGTGTGGCTGGTGAATGTTTTAGTTATTCTCAGCAATACAATGATCCAAACCAGTTCCAAAGAACTCATGATGAAAAATGCTATCCAGAGAAAGAACTGTTGGAGTCCAAATGCATATTGAAGCATACTGGTTTTCACATTATTGTTTTTTTGATTTGTTCTTTCATTGGAGTTTATGTTTTCTTTTACAACATGACTGATGGAGAAATGTTTTGCATGATTGCATATGTATAATCTATATCAAATTGCTTGCTTTCTCAGGGAGGGGTAGGAAAGAAAGGGAGGGTAAAGCATCTGAAACTCAAAATTATTTTTAAAAAGTTACAAATTATTTTACATTAACTGGGAAAAGGTAAAATAGTATTTATGAAATAGATATCCCTGGGGAACTTTGGCAACAATAAAATGACCACACATATATCAAAGTGCCATTGAATTCTTTAAATGTTTGTATAGGAGTCTATCCACTTGTTTAGCTCCTTGACCATCTACAAAGAAAGAAAAATGCTTTCAATTAAAGTACTGAATGGCAGTACACATTCCAGTGCACCTGGTATCAACCAAGAGGGAGAAAGGAAGGAGGTCTTAGACATCAATCCACCATGCAGTCAATCAAAAATATTTAATAAACACCTATATTATGCTAGGCATCATATTTGCCTTCAAGGAAGTGCGTCTATATGTGCTAAGTAGAGAGTAGATAGAAAATTAACTCAAAGGGGAAGGAATTAGCAGCCAAGGGTTTCGCTAGAAAGTTCTCTATGAACTAATAGCAACAGGGCAACTGTCAATCTTTCAGGGGAACTCTAAGGACCCTGAAGGAGGGGAAATTGAAGTAAGATCAGGAACATTCTCATTATACAGTTGTAAGAATAATAGTAACATTTTTTTAAAAGGAAGTCAAGTACACCGAGGAAGAAAAGTGTGAGGGATAGAGCATTAGAAGAATGGGGAATGCCCAATACAAAGACAGGGAGATGATGCCATGTAGAAGAAAGAACAAATGGGCCATTATATCTGGATTGCAGAGTTTGTGGGGCTCTCTTTTAGAATTTCTGAATTTGAGATGCCAGTAGGCATACTGGGAGGAGACAAGTAAAATCGGTTAGAGGAAAATCATCATAATCAAGGTATGCAATTAGACATATATATATATATATATATATATGTGTGTGTGTATATATATATATATATATATATATATATATATATATATATATATATATACAGATAAGGGAGTTTTGAGGAGAATAGTTGGCAATTGAACTTCTCTCTTTCACCTTGTTAAAGGAGGAAAGAATACACACACACGCAGAGTTAAGTACAGAAACACATTTTACTCATGGAGTGAAATAGGGAAAAAGAGGAAGAATTAAAGGGAGGACACATTAAGAGGTGGATTAGCACTAAGCAAAACAAGCTCAAACTAAGGAAATATATAAAATATTTATAGCTTCCTTAAAGGTAGAAAAGTGTGGGGAATCTGAGGGAGTATCCATAAATTGGAGAATAACTGAACAAGTTATGATATATAAATATGAAGGAATACTATTATACTGCAATAAGGAAAGAAAGGGATAGTTTCAGAGAAACTTGGGAAGACATATGTGAACTGATTAAAAGTGAAGTGAGTAGAACTAGGAAAATAATTTATACAATGACAACAATTTGGCAAAGACAAACAAGAATTTCGGACTTTTATCAATGATCAAGTGTAATTCCAAAGGACCTTTTCTGAAACATTCTACCAAACTGCTGATAGAGAAGTGAGGGAACTCAGAATGCAGAATGAAACTTATATTTTGGATTTGACAAATACAGAAATTTGGTTTGCTTGATTATATATGTTTATAGTAGGAATTTTATTTTCCTTCGATTCATAGGTAGAAGTGGGGAGAGAAGGTGGACTTTTGCTAATAAAAAGTAAAACATAATTAAATAAAAGAATATTATGAAGCATAACTTCAATGAAGCAATACTCCTTGAGGACTCTCCACCCCCTCTGCTTTGGGCCACTATTCTTGTCTACTGTTTTACACAACTTCTGCAGGCCTTGGGCAAATTATTTAACCTCTCTTGATCTCAGTTCCCTCACATCCCAGATATCTTCACTTCTTCAGAACAGAGTTTTATGTGAGTAAATGATTGTCTTTACATCTCTATAGTATGATATGTATATATATATGCATATGTATTTATGTAAAATTTATACTATATATTTGTAGAGAAAGAATACTTTATAGATATATATTGTGAACATATATCTAGATATACAGTTAAAATCTCTTTGGATTTATAGGTAACTATAAAATACTATATTCACTATAAGACAGGCAATAGCTTTTGTGTATGTAATAGTGAAATGATTGATTTACTGAAACCCACCCCACTTCGAGAAAGTGCTAAGATGCCTAACCACTCAAACAGTCTCATAGTCCATCCATTAAACCTGGAAAAGTCTTTTGAACTGTGGAGATGCTGCCCAAGAATTATGTTTAAATGGGCCAAGGAAACTGGGCCATGCCCCAGGAATTGTCTATAAATTTTCAAACTAAAGAGCAAGTTATTCAAAGATTAGAACAAGAATGATTTTGCAACTTATTCTTCAGAAAGACTATACTGTGGACAACAAGAAAAAACTTTGATTTTGGCCTTGGCCCTGTCTCTTACTCTCTTCCATTACCCTCTTCTCAGCTTTTGCCAGAATTTTTGAGCTTGAAATCACTGGAGTAGGGTAAGGAGGATTTTTTTTAGACCTTTTCATTTTTCTAGTGTCCTAATACCTTTCTTCAGTTTTTTAAGAATATCAAGGTTTAAAATGAATATAAATGTATACATAAATACGTATTATATATATAGTATTCATATTTACTCTTTGTTCTTTCGTGGGGTAAGGGGAAGTTGGAGTAGGATTAACTTTTCACATACTTTTAAAAATCCATACTTTATAAAGCCTTCACAAGGACATTTGCAATCATTTATGACCACTTGAAAAATAAATAGATAAAAGAATATTAAGGATCAAATACTAGCAATTAAGTAAAATTACCCAGAATTCAGATTTTCTGAAAATAAGAAAGGTCAGAATTTCTCTGTGCAAATCATATTGATGTCTTACTTTTTTTGCACTTTCTAATATAGTGACCAAAAAAATCTAAATTAGACAATCTGGATGTAGGAAAAAGCATCCACTTTATAGACTAGTAGCAATACACATAGAGGTTTTGGGACACTTTGTTTATCCTGTAATACTCTGCTTCAACCAAACCAAGAGATTAAGTGTGAAGGAGAATTGCATTAGTCTTGAAAGGTTTGACTTTACATTGCTTCAAAGTATAAAACTGCAGTGACAAGAGCTACAAAGGCTGACCCCTTGTGGCGAGTAGGGATGATTGCAGTCCCGTGAGATAAAAGCTTTAGCTTTCCCAAGAGAAGGATCAGAAAGCAGCTTATGCTTCACTGACAGTAAGCTGAGTATGATCTAAATTTCACTGTGTAAGTATTCATATTTCATCAGTGTATGGATGACTTCTAACATTCAAAGTCCTCCACAATGCACTTTCAACCTACCTCTGTATACATATCTCACATTTCTACATTGTTGCACTACATTATTCCAGCCAAACTGGATTACTCATTCTTATTTATTCTCCCCTTGTTTATTTCTGTGTTTCTGCTCATCATACCATCTCTCTTAACTGAGATGGTCTTGCTTCGAATCTCTACTTGTTGAAATCACTCTCCTTAAGATTTAACAATTATGTGAAACTTCCTCTGATGTGGTATTTTATTCTACTATGATCTTTGTGGATTATAATTATTTTAATGTTTGTATCATCTTGAGTAGAGTCTAGCACCATGTTTTGTTTTTAGTAAGTGCCTCTTCCCCACAGCAGGTTTGCCATTTCTTTCTGAGTGCTCAAAGTCCCTGGCTTAGGGTTGTGGCTCATACTATAGCTTCACCCAGGTCAGTCTCACTTTTCCTGGACTTTCCTCACTTGGGATTTTTTTAGCTACTCTACTCTCTAAAGTCTCCCCACATCCTCTGCTTTGGGCCACTATTCTTGTCTACTAAGTTTTACTCAGGTCCAGAATCCAGAGACACACAACTGGCTTTCTTTTCTGAGTTTAGATATAGGGTTTTTTTTTTAATCCCTTCCAGTAACTTATGCCATACAGAAATTAAATTCCTCATTCATTTAACAACAGTAATAGAATTCACTGTCTCCCCTCCCTACATCATAAAATTGTTTTGCTTGGAAATGTATTTCTTTTGGACCAAATACATTAGATAGACTACCCCTGATAATATGTTTGTTCATTTATTTGATTAATTGATTGATTGGTTGGTTGGTTTCTTGACCAGGATGTCTCAAGCAAGTACAGTAGATAACTAGGAATGTAGGATAGAGCTAGAAGTGTAGGATAGAGACAGAAGATTATTCCAGTGCCCATGTTTGGAAAAAAATCAAATCTAACAGTCTATTCACTCAGTTTGGAGACATTTTCTTCTATTAAAGCTTAATAAATGTTTTATACAAGACTTTGGATTTTAGCTTCATTCATAAATTATCTTTTAAAGATTTGAGTTGGGGAGGCTAGGTGGCATGGGGTGGCTAGGTGGTGTAGTGGATAAAGCACTGGCCTTGGAGTCAGGAGTACCTGGGTTCAAATCCAGTCTCAGACATTTAGTAATTACCTAGCTGTGTGGCCTTGGGCAAGCCACTTAACCCCATTTGCCTTGCAAAAACCTAAAAAAAAAGATTTGAGTTGATGAAAAGGTTTGATTGTCATTTACTTAAAATAGGACTTGAAAGACTTCTTTAGTTTGTTCTTTTGATTTACTAAAGTTACAAAATAATTAACTAGAGATATGTTTCTTAAAAAGTAAGCATTTTTTTGCCCTTTAAATATACTTTTTGTAAAATATATGTAGGCAGTATATGTGGTAAAAGATTGGTTTGGGAAAAGAAAAGAAATGTCAATAAAAGAAATGATTTAAGATGGAAGAAGCCTGTAGTGGGGTTACTGGTGGTTCAGCAGTCAGTTCAGAGTTGTGCTATGCTTATCCTAAATGACTTTCAAAAAAAGCAGGAACCGAAGAATACACACACACACACACACACACACACACACACACACACACACATACGTAGATAATATACATAATATGATATAATGTATATGTTTATATATGTATACATACACACATATGTGATATATTGTAACATAAGTTTGTCTGGATATGAGAACAATTTAAGACCGTTAAAATCTTTGAGTAGGAAGATTGAATTGAATTAATCTGGAAGTTTGTGAATGGGCACACTTTTCATAGATTGAGAAGAAGGTGTGGAGACCTAGAGACCTAAAGACTCTAACTGAAATAATAGTGTGGCTTGGTCTTCCCAGTCCTCCTGTGGCTCTGACTGTTTTCAACTCCATGAAACTACTCCCAAGGTCTTCTTACAGGACAGCTAGTGGCAAAAGTGACAGCCTGAGACACTTGATGTTCACTAGCTGTGTGTCCTTGAGCAAGTCACTTAACCCTGATTGTCTGGCATCCGGGGCCATCTCCAATCCTCTTGATGCATTTCTGGCCACTGGACCTAGATGACTCTGGAGGAGAGAGTGAGGCTTTAAAGTTAGGTCACCACCTATTACATCTTGGCTTCATTCAAATCCAGTTCATGTGCTTGTCTTGGCATCACCTCCCTGACTGTGATCTGATATTAGACTTTCAACTCACTCTGTTTTACATTTGCATCTAGGCCTGGTATCAATTCCTTGGAACAAGTTCCCCTCCACCCTTCTTTTCTCCTTTTCCAGACAACTATCCAGTATCCTTTTTCTGTTATTTTCTCTCATTAGATTGTAAGTTCTTTGAGGGATGATTCTATCTTTCCCCAGAGCTTTTGCATAATGCCTACTGTATAGCAGATGCTTAATATGTGTTTAATTGAATTAATAAAAACTGAATTGGAGATAATTGGAAGCCTAAGAACAGTAGATAAAGGGAGGAAGTGAAAGAAGAGACAAGAGACAAGAGAGAAAGTGAAAGGAAGATCATCAACCTCCTCCTCTGTCACAGGCATCTTTGGGTAGGATACTTAGGTTGAAACTAATAGCTTTTGTTATTTGGTAAGGACTTTGGTAAGGACTGAGTCAGCAAAAAAAAAAAGATTAAAAAAAGGTTTGTTTTTTTCTCCAACTTCCCTCTCTAATGTCTGTAGTTGTAAATTACACTCTAATATATTCTACTCATTCCTTTAACCTGAAAATTTCCTGTCTCCTGATTTTTATCTTAGCTATAAAGAGATCAGTGGTTCCTAGAGAAATATAAACCAGATCAGCGAACAAAACTTTAGCCTTATTGTTAATTATTTTCCAAGTTGAGAACTCTGAACTAATGTGATCTCATTACTAATTTTTCTTCTGTTATACTTGAAAACAGAAGGAGTCATGTGGACATGAATGGTCATTATATTGCTAATTATTGAGTTAATTATAGTAACAGGGTATGGCTGATTTTTACATATCTGGGAATATTTTTTTCAGGATATTACATATCCAGGAATAAATAGAGAGGAAAAGGTAATGACAAATACCCATAGATTGTTGTTGATGTTTGTCTTTTCTTCTCCAAGAGGATCATAATATCAGGAAGATGATTCCATGTCTTGTAAATGAATTGGATTAAGTGAGGTATGGCTTGTGCCAAGTCAGTAGTCTCAGTTTATTCTTCTAAACCATCTTGGTTCAGTGACCAGATATGGATAATGATGACTGAGATGACCTTAGGAGGCAAACTATACTCTTCACAGATATCGAAAGAAATGTTATCTGCATAAAGTTGGCCCAATCATAACAACACCTGTTTTGATTATGCTTTAAAGTTTATCAAGTGATTATCTATGAAGTAGATAGTATAAATATTATTATCTCTATTTTACAGATGAGAAAGTTAAGGACAAAAAAGAGAACAGTACTCAAACAAAGTCATGCAGCTAATAAAAGTGAAGATTTAAACCTAACATTTTTTAAAATTTATTTTTATTAAAGATAGTATTTGAGTTTTACAATTTCCCCCCCAATCTTGCTTCCTCCCCCCCCCCCATGGAAAGCACTCTGTCAGTCTTTACTTTGTTTCTATGTTGTACCTTGATCCAAATTGAGTGTGATGAGAGAAATCATATCCTTAAAGAAGAGAAGTCTAAGAGGTAACAAGATCAGACAATAAGATATCTGTTTTTTTCTAAATTAAAGGGAATAGTCCTTGCACTTCGTTCAAACTCCACAGCTCCTTATCTGGATACAGATGGTATTCTCCTTTGCAGACAGCCCAAAATTGTTCCTGATTGTTGCACTGATGGAATGAGCAAGTCCTTCAAGGTTGAACATCACTCCCATGTTGCTGTTAGGGTTCTGCTCATCTCACTCAGCATCAGTTCATGCAAATCCCTCCAGGCTTCCCTGAAATCCCGTCCCTCCTGGTTTCTAATAGAACAATAGTGATCCATGACATACATATACCACAGTTTGCTAAGCCATTCCCCAATTGAAGGACATTTACTTGATTTCCAATGCTTTGCCACCACAAACAGGTCTGCTATAAATATTTTTGTACAAGTAATTAAACCTAACATTTTAAGCTATGTCTCCCTATAGTTGTTCAATTGTTTTTCAGTAGTATCTGACTCTTCATGACTCTATTTAGAGTTTTCTTGGCAAATATACTGGAGTATTTTCCATTTCCTTCTCCAGTTCATTTTACAGATGAGGAAACTGAGGCAAAGAGGTTAAGTAACTTGAACAGCTCAGCTCTTCCTGATTCCAGTCCTAGTACTCTATCAACTGCACATCTAACTGCTTGTGAGCCATGTTACAAAGCATATAAGATAGTGTTTCATTGTTTTTTAAAAAATTACAGAAGTGTATATGAAAATACATTCAGTATCTAAAGACCAGATTTGAACTCATGAAGATGAGTTTTTGGCTCCAGATACAGCACTCTAACCACTGTGGTGCCTATCTGCCAAATAAAGTTAATCATTTATCTTTTTAAATATTTTATGTTTTTGGTTTGTTCTGGTAAAACTAACTTTCTCTTAGGGAGCATGATATCCCCCCACCCCCATCACCCCTCATGCTCCTATAATCTTCCTTAGTGCTCATCTTTTCATAGTAGCTCATGTTGATGCTGCTGCTGCTGCTAATCCCCATTAAAGGATCATTGACTTCCAACTGCCTTTACTTTTTCTTCCCCTTAATTAGCTGTGTGACTTTGGACAAGTCACTTATCCCTGATTTCTTCGCATCCAGGGCCATCTCCAGTCTTCTTGATTCATATCTGGTCACTGGATCCAGATGGCTCTGGAGGAGAAAGTGAGGCTGGTGACTTAGCATAGCACCCCTTCACTAAAATCCAATTCACTTGCTTGTCATGGCATCACCTCCCCGGTCTTCTTTGAAAATGAAGGAAAATGAAGGGGTGGATAGGTGGCGCAATGGATAAAGCACCTGCCCTGGAGTCAGGAGTACCTGGGTTCAAATCCAGTCTCAGACACTTAATTACCTAGCTGTGTAGCCTTGGGCAAGCCACTTAACCCTATCTGCCTTGCAAAAAAAAAAACCTGGGAAAAAAAAGAAAATGAAGGACAAACAGCAATCTTCTGTTAAATATAGCAATACTTAAATAAATCTTTTTGTCCCTAAAAAAATACTATTTGCTTTGACACACATTTTCAAAGTCATTGTGTTTAATACTGTTTTTGCAAAACTAATCAGCTAAGTCAAGCCCTTATATCACTCTCCTTTTCTATTTTATTTCATAACAAACAATTGTTAAGTACTTGCTGTGAAATACATTTACAGAGATGAAAAGATAAACTATTAAAATAACCCCATCCTCAAAAAGTTATAGTCTATAACAGCAACATAACATATATGAATATGAGTACTATGAACATGAGTACTAAGCCTGGGCTCAAAGCAGTGTCTCTAAGAGAAATGATGTCAAGATTTCTCTTAGACTATTGTTGATATTAGTTTTTGGACATCTAAAATGAGATCAGAACTGAATATAAAAAGTCAGCTGCCTAATGTTAATATTTGAAGTTATAATACTGAATTGAATTTTCAATGGGGAGAACATAAAAAAAAGGGATATTGGACCAAGGACAGAACCTTGGGAAAACAAGATAGTAATGCTTTCAAGGGATTGGCATTTCTGAAAATTAAAGTGAGAAGACCCAGCAATGATGGCATATGACTAGGGTCGCAGCTATTGGGGAGGATGGAGCTGAAACCTTGGAGTTTATTTGGGCATTCTCACCTGCAATAGAGCTAAAGTCAACTGGTTGTCTAGACTGAGTTCAGAATTGATACAGTGAGTCCTTGGGAGCAGAAGGTCAACTAGGCTACCTAGAGGGTGTGAACCAGCTCCAACTAGAAGACTTGACCTAGTGAAAGTTTCTGGGCTAATTAGTCATGGGATGAGCACTTCCAGCCTAGGGAGAGAGGAAGATCATCACATCTTAAATTATCCCCTCCCACCACTACCACCACCATCCCCCAAAAGAAAATTAAAGTAGAAGAAAGAATCACAAAAAAGAAGAATGAATTTAGGTTCCACTTATATTCTAGGATTTACTATTGAAAGTCCTCTTCTGACACCTTATTTTGATCAAGAGGTGAACCTATCTTTTCTACAGGTGGAGCAGAAGTTTGGCAGGTCCTACCAAGGTGGAAAGACTTTGAGTGTGAGACAGGACTTGGACTGTTCACCAAAGACCACCCTGGCTTAAGTTCTTTTTTTTTTTTTTTTTAGATTTTTGCAAGGCAAATGGGGTTAAGTGGCTTGCCCAAGGCCACACAGCTAGGTAATTATTAAGTGTGTTAGATCAGATTTGAACCCAGGTACTCCTGACTCCAAGGCCAGTGCTTTATCCACTACACCACCTAGCCGCCCCTTGGCTTAAGTTCTGAGTGACTCCTTATTAGAAGGTTGACTTGACCTCAGGCAATGATTTTTTTTTTAAAAATTTTTGTCCATTCTAATTAAAGAAATGCCCACTAAGGCATGGGAAATTTGTGATCTACTTTAGGGAAGAGAGTATTCACACTGATGAAATCAGGAATCTAATGAATGTTAAAAGAATTTGAGTAAATTTGCCTTAGAGTGGTGGCTTGTGAAGTTTAACATTGAAATTCACGTAATTGTTTCTTAAGAAAATTGAATCATATTTTGGGGAACTTTAACTTTTAATATATCAGAAACCCAAGGCAGAGATCAGAAAAATTCAAAAACAAACAAAAAACCCCAAATGTTAACACAGTAAAAGATTACTATTTAGAAAAAGGAAACAGACTTCATTTATTGAAACCTGAGTAACCAAGAGAGTCAGGAAATAAACAAACAAACAAAAAGATACCTTATTTATGTGACAGCAACACATTTTTTCCCCACCAAGTTTAAATATTACATACACCTACAACTGTTAAGTAGTAAAGAGGATTAATTTGATTTTTATCTCTTCTCACAGACTAGTGAACAAGATAATGAACAATGAAAAGTTTAAAATATCTACAGCAGAAGGGCTAAGATAAAAAAAGCTTAGAACCTTGTTTATCTATAAACTGAATAAACAACCCCTGAGTAATTGAGAGTGTGTTGGAATAGGAAACAGGCAAATAATGCCTGTGTTGTCACCTAACTATAAATCTGTAGAATTATTCTAAAATTATGTGACAACATTCTGATCACTGTTTCAAAAAGGAGATTTTGGAGATTGAAAGGATGCAGGAGAAAACTATAGAAATGATTCAAGTTTAGAGCCTTTTGAATAACTTTTTATTTATTACCTGAACACTTTTGAAAAGACTCTAAATATTTAATTTAGCAAACTTTCTAGTGTTGCTGTTCATTCATGTCTGACTCTTTGTGACCCCATTTGGAGTTTTCTTGGCAAAGATAACGAAGTGGTTATTATTTCCTTCTCCATCTCATTTACAGAATAAAAACAAAAAACCTTATGTAAGTGACTTGTCCTAGTAAGTATCTCATGCCAGATTTGAATTTATATCTTCCTGATTCCAGGCCTAGTGTTCCAACTAGTTCCATGAGACTTCCCCAGCCTTATCCAGTATTGTATTGGTAAATGTTTAAAACAAGCATCCCTCCCCTCAAAAAGAATGTCCAGAACACATTTTTAAGTTTAATCTGTTTACTAACTTTTTGTCTATTTTCTAGATAATCAGCAAAATGAGATCAAATTCAGTTTTGTAACATTTGCCAATTTCCAAATTGTAAATGCTTACACTGATAATGTAACAATCTGCTCTCTGTTCTAGTTCACCCTTGCTTATCACCACTTTTTAAAAAAATATTTTATTCATTTTGAGTTTCACATTTTTCCCCCAATCTTACCTGCCTCCCCCCACACCCCACAGAAGGCAACCTGTCAGTTTTTACATTGTTTCCATGGTATACATTGATCCAAATTGAATGTGATGAGAGAGAAATCATAGCCTTAAGGAAGAAACATAAAGTATAAGTTATAGCAAGACCAGACAATAATATATCAGTTTGTTTTTCTAAATTAAAGGTAATAGTCCTTGGTCTTTGTTCAAACTCCACAGTTCTTTCTCTGGATAGAGATGGTATTCTCCATTGCAGAGAGCCCCAAATTGTCCCTGATTGTTGCACTGATGGAATGAGCAAATCCATCAAGGTTTATCATCGTCTCCATGTTTATCACCACTTTTTAATGATGGAAATTGGAAGGTATGGAAACGTAAGGGAATAAATCAGAGGTTTGATAACCAGATTCCTAGAATAGCTAACAAAGAACACTGTCCTTCAGGTACTAACCTTGAACTTGGGAGAACTCTCACAAAATTTCACATGTAAATGGATTTCTTTATATTTGAACCTGTTTACAGATTTATGATTCTCATAATCATAATAAATGATATTCATATAGCATTTATAGAATAATAATAATAATAACAACATACATTTGCATATCTTCCACTATTTGGCCAGTGCTTTAAAATTATTTCCTTTGATTCTTACAACAACCAGGGAGGTAGGTACAGTTATTATCCTTATTTTACAGATAAGGAAACTAAGGTAATTGGAGGTGAAATAACTTAACCTGAGATCAGGTATGAATTCAGGTCTTCCCAACTTCAGTTTCATTCATTTTCATCCATACATACATTTTATCATTGAAACTGCACTGCAACCCTTGGAAGTAAGCCTTATAATGTTTATTATTTTCATTTTTCTAGTGAGCATACAGAGGTGTAGAGAACTGAAGGGCCAAGACCAAGTTTACAGATCAAATAAGTTGACAAAGATATGCTTTGAACCTTGCTATGTCTCTGCCACTCTATCGATCTGCCATTCTGGATCTCCTTTTGTGTCTAGCTCCTGCTCTCCCATTACTACCACATAGAATGCATGTCATTGATCAGAGAATAACTTGGGCTTAAAGAATAAGGGATTTTCTGTTTTCATTCACCCATCTGTCCATTTTGTTCTCCATTCATTCATATATTCATTCAACAAACATTTGCTGAATGAATACCTATTGTGCCTCAGGTGTACCTCTAGACTTTCAGCTTCATCCTAGGCCCTATCTTCTCAGTATTACACAAAAAAATCCTGTCTCCTTTTTAAATTAAGTGTCAAACTTACAAACCTAGCTCAGTACCAACTGCAAAGGTCACCTGGCCCTATTGGAATGTAATAGTTCCACTTGTAGGACATAAAGAAAACATTTAGCTGATGGCTATCCAAGATGGTTAATTTGATTTAGTGAGGGAAATTATAAATAAGTATTAAAATCCAGAAGAAGCTTGGTGGTTACAGCATAATTAGTAATTATGTGCAAGTTATAGTTTTAATTATATTACTTGGACTCTAATAGGGCTATAAATTCAGGGCGGCTTGGATTTGGCACTAAAAAATTGGCAGAGCAAATCTAACTTTGTGAATACCCACAATGCTGTTTTCTTATTGTTCACTAGAATCCCAGAATCATTATTCAATAAATCGGCCTTTCCCTTTTGTGCCGGCAAAGCTCAAGTGATAGAAAGAGCCAAAGCCACCAGCCAGTGTCTCCACACTCTGAGGCCTGTGCCCAGACTGGGTACCAAGTTGTTAACCCTTTGTTTGCCTGTACTCCCAATTCTCAGTATTCCCGCTTCTCAGAGAAGCAGAAAGGAAAGAGCAGAAAGGCTCTCTATCCTGCCAGATCTCAGGGCATAGGCTACTTGTGCTCCATGTTATTAGAGAGCCTGTTATTTGTTTAACTAGGTGTGGACTTCATGTTTCTCTTTTTGAATTTTGAGTCAACACAAAACATCTGTTGGCAATTTCCTCCCCAAATTTGATAATAGCTGGCATCTATATAATGCATGTGCAACTAGTTAGCACAACAGATAGAGGGCTGGACTTGGAATAAGGAAGACTCATCTTCCTGAGTTCAAATCTGGCCTCAGATTCTAACTGGTATATATAGTGTCATCCTTTGTTTTCAAAGAAAACATGACATAAGGAAGGTGATGCAATGACAAGCACTTGAATTTGATTTGAGTGATGGGGGCTGGGCTAAGTCATCAGCCTCACTTTCTCCTCCAGAGCCATCTGGGTCCAATGGCCAGATATGGATCAGGATGACTGGAGATGACCCTGGATGTGGGGCAGTCAGGGTTAAGTGACTTATCCAAGGTCACACAGCTAGTCAAATTCCTGCCCTCCAGTATTCTATCCATTGCACCATCTAGTACCTAGGTGGTGCAGCGGCAAGAGCACTGACCTTGGAGTCAGGAGGAAGGAAGCTCAAATCTAGCCTCAGACACTAGATTCTTACTAGCTATAAGACCATGGGCAAGTCACTAAACCCTGATTGCCTTGCATCCAGGGCCATCTCCAGTCATCCTGAATCCCATCTGGCCATTGAACCCAGATGGCTCTGGAGGAGAAAGTGAGGCTGGTGATTTAGTACTGATTTAGACACTTACTAGCTATATGATTCCGGGCAAGTAATTTTGGCCTGTTTGCCTCAATTCCTCACCTATAAAATGAGCTGGAGAAGGAAATGGCAAGCCACTCCAATGTCTTTGCCAAGGTTGGGCCATGAAGAGTTGGACAGAACTGAAAAATAACTGAATAGGAACAAATATAACACTTAAAGAAGTGTCAGATACATCTGATTTAATCATCACAACAGCCCTAGGAGGTAAGTACTTTTATTATCTTCATTTGATAGATGAAGAAATTGAGACAAATTGAGGTTAAATGACTTATCCAGGCTTATACAGTTAGTAAGTAAAAACCCAAGACCAGATTTTTAAAAATTAATATTCTATTTTATTTTTCTAATTTCTTATGAAAGTTTTTCAACATTTATCCACTTGTATATTTATAAGTTTACACATTTTTCTGCCACATTCCCTTTCCAACCTCCTCCCCTCTGTGGTGAACAGTCTGGTAAGAGCTGTACATGTACCTTTGTTTTTAACATGCTTACATATTAGTTATTTTGTGTAAGGGAAATGAAAGAAAACTATGGAATTAGGAAGGGAAAAAAAACAAAAGAAACTTTTAAAAAGTGAATGTAGTATCCATTCAGATTCTGTGATTTTTGTTTGTTTTTCCTCTGGATATGAATGACATTGTATATAACAGGTCTCCCAGGGTTGTCCTAGAACTCTGAACTGCTGAGAGGAGCTGCATCCATCATAGATGATCAATTCACAATGTTGTACCTTGTTCTCTTGGTTCTGTTCCCTTCACTCAGCACCCATTCCTGTAATTCTTTCCATTCTTCTCTAGAGTCTAATCATTCATGGTTTCTTATACAACAATAGTACTCCATAACATTCACGTGCCATAATGTGTAGGTATTCCCAAATTGATGGATATCCCCTCAGTTTCCAATTCTTTGCCACTGCAAAAAAGAACTGCTATAAATATTTTTGAATATGTGGGACTTTTCTCATGTTTTTAATTTCTTTTTGAATATAGGCCCTATATTGGTTTTGCTGGGTCATAGGGTATGATCAGTTTTATTATTCTTTGGGCATAGTTCCAGATTGCTCTCCAGAATGGGATGGATTAATTCACAACTCCACCAACAATGAATTAATGTACCAATATTCCCACAACTTCTCCAGCATCAATTGTTTCACCTTTTTTGTCATTTTAGTGGCACCTCATGGTTATTTTAATTTGCATTTCTCTAATCAATAATGATTTGGAACTTTTTTCATATGATTTTATACATATATACATATATATATATATATATGTATATCTTTATTTTCTTCATTTGAAAACTGTTCATATCCTTTGCCCATTTATCAATTGGAGAATGACTTGTAATCTTATAAACTTGATTCAATTCTCTCTCTATATATATTTTAGAAATGAGACCTTTAGCTGTGAATATTGTTTCCTAGCTTTTTTGTTTTCCTTCTAATCTTGGTTGCATTGATTTTATTAGGAGAAACCCTTTTTAATTCAATATAGTCAAAATCATTTGTTTTTTCAATTTATAATATGCTCTATTTCTTTTAGTCATAAATTCCTCCCCTTTTTATAGACCCTTCAGAGTATTTCTTGATCTGTTAACTAGTCAATGGTTTTGTCCTTTATGTCTAAATCATGTACTCATTTTGAAATTATTTGGTATAATTAGGTCTGTGAGATATGGGTCTATGCCTAGATTTTGTCATATCGTCTTCCAGTAATTTTTTATTGAATAGTGAGTTTTTATCCCAGAAACTAATGCTAAGACCAGATTTGAACTCAGATCTTCCTGACACCAGGTCCAGTGCTTTATCCCAAGTCACTTGGCTGCCTAGATAATCTTCTTTATTACACATGGTCTATTATACACAGCTTAAAGGGTTTCATGGTGCTGAGTAGACTGGTCCTTGACTATTTACAAAAGTTATTAGGAACATTGGTCTCCTGTGAATGAAAATCTTGATTTTTTAGGATACTTTTCTCTTTTCCCCTTCCCTTCCCTTTCCCCTTCCCCATCTTTTTCAAACCAACAAAACATAATATTTCTGAATAGGAAAACCCAAGTGATAAAATAAGCAGTGATAAGATGCATCCTAGAGGGTTAATTCTTTTATACTACTACAGGTATGTCAGACCACTTTTCATAAAGCTTTATAGAAATCTGCCCCATATTACTTTGCCAAGCCTGGAGAGGAAGCATAAAGTGTAAAGTACTAACCAATAGGGATATCATAGACAATTAGAGATTTCTGAGAAAAGCATACCAAGGGCCAAAGCAAACAGTATACCTCCACACAGCCACTGTGAACTGAAATGAAAGAAACTTGGGAAGGAAAATAATTTCCCTTAGGTAATACTCAAAACTGCTCATCTTTATGGAATCATCAAATCCTAGGCCTTGGAGAGGCCTCCAGAAGGCATCAAGATCATTCTCTCATGCACTGTGCAGAAGTGTACTTAGAGCATGCTTGTAAATAGGCAATTATCCTGTCTTTAAAGCTCTCCTGGGGGGAAAAATCAGTAGTTTCTCATATTATTATTTCTCAGGATCCAATGTGCCATATCTGGCCAGGCTGATGCTGTAACATTTTAACAGGAACTTCAGGAAAAATATTTAATTTTCTTCTTGAATTATCCCTGTTATTTGGACAAAAATCAGATTAAAAGATCCTAAATCACCTAGGCAAGCATAGTAACTTTCTATTTATTTATTTTTCTTCTGCCAGGCACACACCTGACTTTAAACATTTCTTCCATAAATCTAAAAATTCTTCCTGCTAGAACATAAATTTCAACTTTAATGAACATTTATTGTCTATTATGTTTAAAGTTTTGTGCTATTTGCTGGAGGAACATATATTGAGATAGATCTACAAATTTCTCTTGTGGAGATTCCTTCTAATGACACTTGGTAATTCATTTCAGCCTTTCCATTTCGCACCACTCATACATATATTCTTTTAAGTATTCCATAATCCATCCACCATTTTAAGTGCCTCTTTCACATTCTCTTGACATCATGGGAACATTTATTGTCCTTTACTCTTATCGCATGACTTCCATCTATTTTTCTTTTTAATTTATTTATGACATTTGAAGTTCTAAACCATCTTCCTTTTTTCCTTCCTACCTTGTGCTAGAGAAGGCCACCATTTGACAATAGATTTATAAATAGATGTAAAACCATAGTATACATCTATTTGTCAGTTCTTTCTCTGGAGGTGGATACCATCTTCCTTAATAAGAAGAAACATCTTGTAGTTGATTTGAGTATTTATAATACTCAGAATAATTTCATCATTCACAGTTGGTTTTCTAACAATATTTCCATTACTGTATACAACATTCTCTTGATTCTCTTCATTGCACTTTTCATTATTTCATGCAAGTCATTCCATGGTTTTCTAAAATCAGCCTGCATGACATTTCTTATAGCATAATAAAATTTGATCACATTCCCTATCTTTTTCACTTCTACTTTTCTTGGATGACATCTTTATTCCAGTTCTTATTCATAGTTTGTTCTTTGCTAATTGTTGCCATCTGCTTGCATTAATTGTGTACTTCTCCATTGCTTTCTTTTTTTTAAATTTATTTTTTATTCTCATTTCATACAAATGTTTTTTTACATTAATAAAATATTCTTGTTTACAAGTAAACAAAATACCCCTCCCCCCATGAATATAGATAGACTTGCTTGGGCGAAAAGAGTAAAGGGGAGAGGAAAAAAAATTAAAATTAAGAAAAATAATAGTAATAATTGTAGGCATGGCCAGGTGGCGCAATGGATGAAGCACCAGCCCTGGAGCCACAAGCACCCGAGCCCATATCCAGCCTTGTAAACCCAACCATCACCCAGCCATGTGACATGCAAGCTACCCGATCCCCACTGCCCGGCAAAAACCAAAAAAAGAAGAAAAGAAAAAAAAAAGACCCAAAATAAAATAAAATAGTAATAATAGTAGGGGTGGCTGGGTGGCAGACAGAGCATTGGCCCTTGAGCCAGGAGCACCTGGGTCCAAATCCGGCCCCAGACACCCAAAGATCACCCTGCTATGTGGCCCCAGGCAGGCCACCCAGCCCCACTTGCCCTGTACCCTCCCCCAAATAATAATAACAAAAAATGTGCTTCAGTCTTTGTTCCAACACCAACAACTCTGTCACGGGTGGATCACATTCTTTATGATAAGTCCATCACAAAAGTTACTTCCATATTTTTCCACCATTGCCATTGCTGATCACAATTCCTTCCTTTCTTATTTCTCCACTACCATGTACTCTATTTTCTCTCTCCTTTCACTCTGACTCTGCTGTAGGGTCACTGAGTGGCACAGGAGACAGATCCCTGGTCCTGGGGTCAAGAAGCCCTGAGCCCCCATACCACCCCTTAGGCCCAGAATCCCCCTCTATGGTCCTGGGCAGGCCTTCCAATCCCAGCCCCTTGCATGAAGTAAAAGAGAAAATGTGTTATATCTGACCACTCTCCTCCCATGGTCCATCCTCTCCTCCTTTATTCACATCCCCACCCCTTACCCCTGCTCCCCACTCCTTCTTACTCCAGATGTCTATACCCCATTGAGTATATTTGCTGTTTCCTCTCCTTGTCATCTCTGATGAGAGCAAAGGTTCCCTCATTCCCCCTTGCCTCCCCCCTTCCATATCATTGCAATAGCTCATTGTAATAAAAAAAAAATCTTATTATGTGAAATATCTTGGACTATTCCCCCCTCCTTTTTCTTTCTCCCATTCCATTTCCCTTTTTTTCTATTGACTCCATTTTACACCATATTTTATCTTCGAATTCAGCTTTCTTCTGTGCTTCAACTATAAAAGCTCCCTCTACCTGCTCTATTAACTGAGAAGGTTCATATGAGTGTTATCAGTGTCATTTTTCTATGCAGGAATACATGCTGTTCATCCTCATTAAGTCCCTCATATTTCCCCCCTCTCCTCCAATCACCATGCCTCACCTGAGTCCTGTATCTGAAGATCAAACCTTCTGTTCAGCTCTGGCCATTCCAAAAGGAACATTTGAAATTCCCCTGGTTCATTGAAAGTCCATCTTTTTCCCTGGAAGAGGACATTCAGCCTTGCTGGGTAGCTCATTCTTGACTGCATTCTAAGCTCTTTTGCCTTCCAGTATATTGTATTCCAAGCCCTAGGAGCTTCCAATGTAGTTGCTGCTAAGTCCTGTGTGATCCTGACTGCAGCTCCACGATATTTGAACTGTGTCCTTCTGGCTGCTTGTAATATTTTCTCTTTGACTTGGGAGTTCTGGAACTTGGCTATAATATTCCTAGGGGTTGGTTTTTTGGGATCTCTTTCTTGAGGGGATCGGTGGATTCTCTCCATTTCTATTTTGCGCTCTGCTTCTAGAATACCAGGGCAATTTTCCTGTAGTAATTCTTTGAAAATGATGTCAAGGCTCTTTTCCTGATCATGACTTTCAGGTATTCCAATAATTTTCAAATTATCTTTTCTAAGTCTGTTTTCCATATTAATTGCTTTTTCAATGAGATATTTCACATTTTCTTCTAATTTTTCATTTTTTTGGTTTTGAAGTATTGAGTCCTGATTTCTGTTAAATTCATCAATATCCCTGAATTCTATTCTTTGTCTGAAGGATTTGTTCTCCTCAGAGAGTTTTCTTATCTCTTTTTCCATCTGGCCAATTTTGCCTTTTAAAGCATTCTTCTCCTCAATTACTTTTTGAACTGTTTTATCCATTTCACCTAAGCTGGTTTTTAGCATGCTATTTTCTTCAGCATTTTTTTGGATTTCCTTGACTAAGCTGCTGACTTCATTTTCATGTTTTTCCTGCATCTGTCTCCTTTCTTTTCCCAGTTTTTCTTCCAACTCCCTCATTTGATTTTCAAAGTCTTTTTTGAGCTCTGTCATAGCCTGAGCCCAATTTCTGTTTTTCTTGGAGTCTTTAGATGCAGGAGCTTTTGCTTCCTCATCTTCAGACTGAGTATTTTGATCCTTCTTGGGCTCATTTGCAAAATATTTCTCAATAGTCTTCCTTTTGTTTCTCAGCTTGCTCATTTTCCCAGCCTTGTCCTGGTTTTGGGGTGTTTCCTGAACTTTTGGGACACTCCCACAAGGGTCTCAGTGTGTGAGGCTCTGTCCTCCCTCCTGGTCTGTGAATGACCATAAGCGCCCCCCTCTCCCATGGGGCTGAGGTGGGGGGCCCCTGTTGTTCTATGGAGGGGGCCTAGACTGCGATCAGGATCTGAATGTGGTCAGAGTCCCAGAGTCCTGTTCCAGAGGCAGAGGACAGAGCTCTGCAGTCTCTCTCCACTCCCCTCCCTCAGCTCAATGGGCTCATGCCCTGGGGGCTCCTGCTTACAGGCTCTGCCTGCTTCTGTTTCCCTGTCTGGGCTGCCGAAAGACCAAGCTGCTGGCTGTGTGCCCTGAGGGCTGGTCTCCACATGCTCGCTCTGGCAGAGGTCCCCCGCTGTTCCCCCACTTTGTGCTTGGTGCTCCCCGGGGTGTAGCTCAGGAGACTCCCCTGCTGCTGTGAGCCGGGACTCCCAGTGCTCTGGGGCTGCCTCTGGGAGGCTGAAGTTCTTTCGCTCTGGCGGGCCTCCCCTCCACGGACCACCCCTCCGACCCAGGGAGCAGAGGTTTTCTGCTCTTTTCCAGGTTACCTTGAGTAGGAGAACTGCCTCACTGGGTCCCTTTTTGGGTTCTGTCTCTTGAAAGTTTAGTTAGAGTCCTTAGCTTATGAGTTTTATCAGAGAGCTCCTAAGACTTGATCCCTTCTTGTCGCCATCCTCAGTTGCTTTCTAAGTAAGATTCTGTTTTAATTCTGAGAGTGTAGTGTCCTATGACTTAAAACCAAATAAAGATCAAATAAACTAGAACCCAAGAACTCATGATTCAGCAGGAATATATGACACATATATGAGTAATTGACAGACGATCAGTGAATAGGAGAAATACAAACTAAATTCCTAATTTGGTTGAGCTCTAGTCCAATATCACCTTTTGGACATTTCCAAAGAATGTCTCAGTGATATTCTCCAGGTAGATATGTGCAAAATATTATTTTCTCCCCTCTTCTAGTCCCCAATACATCCCTTTCCCATTTATTCTCATTTGATCATTCCATCCACCACTAACAATCATCTTATGCCCCTTTTTCCCTTTGTGGCTAATCACTATTATAGGAAGAGTTATATCTACAATAGGTTCTTCTACTGTCTCTCTCACTTTAGTCTTAATTCTTTATAATTCAGTGTTTGATCACCATTTTACTGAAACTGTTCTCTTCAAAATTACCAATGATTTCTTAATTGGAAAATCCAATAGACTTTTCTCAGTTCTCATTCTCCTCAATCTCTCTGCAGTCTTTGACACTTGGTTCTCTCTAGGTGTTTGGGAAATCACTATCTCCTGGTGGTCTCCAGGTTCACAACCTAGGCAATATTCTCATCTCCTCAGACATCTCAAACTGCTGTCTAAGAGGCAATATTTTTAAATTTGACGAAATGGACATTATTATATTTTATTATTTCTCTCTACATTAACTTTCCTTCTAAACCCTCACCACTTCTTAACTGCTTTAGTATTGTAGACAGCAATACTATCCTCCCAATCTCTCAGACTTACAACCTCCTCATTATCTCTCCCCACTATTTCAGTATCTCTCATATCCAATCTGTTGTTAGGACATAAGAATTTCCCCTTTGCAACATCTCTTGAATAAATCTTGTCTTCTCTAATACTTCTTTCCCTTTGGTGCAGGCTATCAACACTTTACACTTGTATTATTGCAATAACTCACTAGTGGATATGTCTTCCTCACATGACTTTACATTCCTAAACATCCTTCTTTCCATGTTTATTGTTTGTTCTTTATTCCTAAAGAGGATCGAAGATTTGAGGATGATGTCTTGACTTGCAATTGAATTGTTGCACAAAGCTGGCAGTTTTACTGTCTCATCCAGAGTTTGGAGTCCAGTAGCAAAATGAAAGTCAACAGGACTGGTGATACTCAGAATGCATTGGTCTTTTTTAACTAAGATTTTCCCCAGGTATCAGTTTATTTAAGGCAATGATTAGAGACTAGTAAGAATTGAGGCAAAAGATGGCTAGGTTTGCCATCATGAAAGTATCAATCTGGGAGAGGACGATCCTCGGAGTTTCTGGCTAGAATAGAAAACAGTTGCTTTTTCAACTTACTCTGAGCCATCAAAACTCACCAATGAGCAAGAAAGGCTTGAGATGAAATTTATTATTGACCTTTTGATGAAAAATTTGATTTGGGTTTAAAGGCATAGTTAAGTAGCTCAATTTGAATCACAATGGGTTTTTTCAAAGCTCATTTTTCCAGAACTACAAGAAATTATAATTGAAAACTGTACAAGACAGAGTTAATTATCCCAGATTTTTGGAAAAATAAAATGAATGAGTGGGAAATTTTCAAAAAAGCCTAGCCTCCAAACACAGAGATATATTAAAAATGTAAGTAGTCAAGAATTATATTCCTTTGAACAGAGCACTCACGTGTAAGGCTATGAGTCCCTTACATGTGGGAAGAGGGATCACATGTGATGAAGGAAAAAGAGGAAAAAGTAGAAGTAGATGAGAAAGAGGAAAATAATAATGATGATGATGATGATGATGATAATGATAGAACTAACTAGTTGGGTTGTCAGAGGACAATTTCTACTACTCAGATTATTGTTCATTCTTTTTGCTCTAGAGGACCAAATACATCACTAGAGTGGTCTTGTCTTGCCTGTGAATTGGATTTAAGTAAGCCAGAGCTGGGCAAAGTCATCAGCCTCATTCTTTACTGCAGTCATTGGAGTCCAGTTCAGGGCAAAAATCAAGATAACTGGGAATGGCCCAGTGCCATCCTCCCATTTAATCACCAGAGTAATCTTTAAAAACACAGATCTGACCTTGTTCCACCTATCCTCAATAAATTTCGGGGGTTCCTTATCACTTTCATGATCAAATATAAAATCCTGTACTTAGTGTTCAAAGGTCTTTATAGGCTAGTCTCCTCCAACCTTTGTAGTCTTTTATTATTTACTTCACCCTATTCTTCAATCCAGTAACGGTAATTAGCTGTTCTACAAACAAGACATGCCATTTTTAGGCTCTTACTGGCTTCTCTAGCTCCCCTTAAGTCCCAACTAAAAATACCATCTTCTATAAGAAGTCTTTCCCAACCCATCTTCATTCTAGTGCTTTCTATCTTTAATTTGGTTACCATTAAATCTTTTTTAGAGTGAGCTTGTATATATTCACATACTTCAGGTGTTCCCTACTTGATTATGAGGTCCTTAAGGATAGGGACCACACATTACTTACTTTTATATCATCAACTCAGTACAGTACTTGCTCCTTAGTAGGTACTTAATAAATGTTGATTAACTGATTGAGGACACCATTACTCTTCTAGTCATTTGAGTGTAAAATCTCAGAATTGCTTTTGACTTTTCAGTATCCTCCCTCACAACATCAATCAGTTGCCAAATATTGTTTATTCTGCCACACATGTTTTGCCATTGATTTCCTTTTCTCTCCTAAATATCCTGCCTACATTTCTTATTTGGATAATAACAAGTTTCTTATTTGGACTCTGAGCTCCCATTCTCTCCTCTCTTAAATCAGAAAACATAGCTACAAAATATCATTACATAGCACAACTATATTCCTGTTTTTCTCTGTTTAAGAACATATATTACTTTACTATTGCCTTTAGAAGAAACTATAAAATCTTTAGGTTGTCATTAAAACCCTTCATTGTTAGAATCCATTCTATGATTCAAAGTTTGTTTCATATTTTTCTTCTTCACACATATTCTATGTTCTGGCAGAACTGACTCATTTGCTATTTCCTACACGGAAAAAATAATCTCCCACCTCCTTGCTTTTGAACAGACTGACTCTCATTCCCAAAATGAGCTTCCTTTTCATTTCTACCTCTTAGAATTTCTAACTTCCATCAATGGCCAATTTTCTCCTGTAGAAAACCCTGATCACCTTAGCTATTGGTGTTCTGCTCTCCTTTTTCAAATAATTGTACTTGATTGTTGACAATGTAACATTTAAGTTTGTTGATGTCAGAGATTATTTTTTTCTTTAGATATTTTTTTTGGTCCCCAAGACTTAGTAATTTTGAAATAGTAATTTCTCATTTAATGTGGTTTTGATTTGGATTAGATTGGAATACCAGAAAAAGGACAGCTAGAGGGCACAGTGGACAAAGCCTTGGAGTCAGGAGATCCTGAGTTCAAATTCTGCCTCAGACATTTAATAATTGCCTAGTTTGTGTGACCTTGGCAAGTCACTTAATCTCATTGCCTTAAATAAATATTTTTTTTTTAAAAAAAAGGAAGGCCAGAAGAGAAAAAACCCAACATTAACTAAGGGAATAAAAACAAAAGATTGATAGAGAAGATGGGTTTTGAATTTGTTCTTAAAGGGTAGATATGATTTTAGTAGAAAGAAATGGAATTCAGAGTCTAATATAAGTATAGAGAAGAGCAATAATAAAATTCTGAAGGCAGAACTGTGACATTTAGAGTGCAGTAACATGAGTTAAAGTTGGAAAGGAAGGATAATATGAGTTTATAAAACATTACAGTGCTAGTCAGGAGTTTGAATACTAGTCACTAGTCAACAGAGAACTATTTAAGGGTGTTGAGTGGAAAAGTGTCATGATACTCATGAAAAAGATTAATTGGGTAAGTGTACAGGACAAATAAGAGGGGGAACGACTAGTGTCTAGATGACTGGTCTAGTACAATAAACCAGGAAATAGGTAAAAAGGACTCAGATTTTAGTGGTAACAATTCAATTGAATTGAGTTCAATTCATGGTGACCTAGAGAATAGAGAGACAGTCAGGGAATCACAAGTCTTGAGTTCAAGTACTGCCTCTGAAACATACTACTTATTTGTCTGGGCAAGTCATTTTCAGTGTCCTCCTGGCACTCTAATCCAATAAGTTATTGATGAGAAGCATATCTGTGAGTGAGATTTTTTTTTTGCAAGGCAATAGGGTTAAGTGACTTGCCCAAAGTCATACAGCTAGGTAGTTATTAAGTGTCTGAGGCCACATTTGAACTCAGGTCCTCCTAACTCTAGGACTGGTGCTCTATATACTGGGCAGTCACCTAGCTGCCCCCAGATGTAGTTTCTTTGAAGGAAATTCCTATGTTGAAGAAAACCCAGGGATAGACCAATAAATAAATAAATGGACCAATAAATACACAAATAAATTAAGAATAAATGGCATAATGCTGGTCATGATAAGAAAATGGAAATGGATACAAGAGAAATTATGAGGAACTAGATGAGAGGATTTCACTCAACTTTTTAAAAATGGGTGACTGTTAAATGGCTTTAAGATGATAGTAAGAGGAGAGTCAGAATGAAGAAATATCAGTATATTTATAATGATAGTAGAAGAAAAAATAGAGAGGGCGATTGAAGGTACAGGAAAGACAGGATGACTATTGGAATAGGATCTTGGAAGAGGTGGAAAGGCATTAGGGTCATGGAAACAGGTAAAAAGAGAATGCTAGCATAGAGAAAGAAATCCTAATTCTCTGAGAATACAGCAAAGAACAAGAAAGGAAGAGAAGACAGCAGGATTTTAAAGATATCATTGAGGGAAATTGAGGCAGTCTTAAATGTCTCAGAGAATTAAGAAGTGAGGTTATCTATTATGAATTTTGGGATGGTGAGGGAGGACTTGAGAAAGAAAAGGCTTCAGTAAAACTGTAGGAAATGAAATGAGGAATGAATGAGTCTTAAATAGAATAATTTTCAGTGAATCATTCTGTCTCAGTTGAGGTTATGTATCATGATTTTACAGCATTATAGGATTTTGAACTCATCTAATACAAATCCTTCATTTTCAAGATGAGGAAAATGTGGCCTATAGGGGAGAAGTGGCTTCTTCACTTCATAGAGATAGAGTCTAAGGAAGAATTCAAATTCAAGTCTACTGCCATCAAATTTGTAATTCTTTGTGTTTTCTATTTATTTTTCAACTTATACATTTTAACTATGGTGATTTTATATCATGAAGATAGAAAATTGTAGCGACATTGCTTTTTCTCTACACACACACACACCACTCACATCCACACAAGAATTTTTCTTCTTTCCAATAAGTCTTTCTTGGAATCAGTAAATTTGAATATGTATGTGTAAACAGCTTTCTCTCTCTCTCTCTCTCTCTCTCTCTCTCTCTCTCTCTCTCTCTTTCTATATATACATATATATGCATATACATAAATGTTGGCTCATATATATGTATACTCTAAACAATTTTATATCTTCTCACAATTCTATATATTCTTTATATTAAACATTCCTTATGATGCAATAATTTTGCATTATTCTCTTATATCATTAATAATTTAACTGATCCTGAATTGCTGGTCAATGAAACTATTTTTTGGAAGGTGTTTAATGAATGCTTATTGATTATCTGTATTTGTTTTAGAATTTCCCCTTGCTACATGTAAAAGCAAGTTTCAACATTTACTTCCCAAACCTTGAATTCCAAATTCTCTCCCTTCCTCCCACCCCACTCCCCCTCATTGAAAAAGCAAGTTACTTGATGTAGGTTAAAATATATAGCCATGAAAACATTACTGAAGTAGTCATGTCATAAAAGTAAAGAAAACTCTTCTTTCACAACAAAAATAAGCCTCAAGAAAAAATTAAGTGGAAAAAAAAGTATGCTTCAATCTGCATTCAGGCACCATCAGCTCTGTCTTTGGAGATGGATAGCATTCTTTATCATAAGTCCATCAGAGAAATTGCTTCAATAGTTTTTTCACAGTTGCCATTGCTAGCTGTATCTCCCTCCATCATATTTTCTCCCCATCCCCATTTATCCTATTCTCTCTCAATTTTCATCCTATCCCTCATCAATGCTTTGCATCTGACACCCTGCCACAATCTTCCCTGTCTTCTATCACCAATTACCCCCCCCCCTTCCCCATCCCTTTCTCTCCTCTTTTCCTTTAGGGTAAGATAGATTTCTAGACCCAATTGGATGTGTCTGTTATTCCTTCTCTGAGCCAATTCAGGTGAGAGTAAGGTTCACTCACTTCCTCTTACCTTCTCCCTCTTCTACTCCATTGCAAAAACTTTTTCTTGCCTCTTTCATGAAATAACTTACCCCATTCTACCTCTCCTTTCCCATTCCCCCAGTACTTTCCTTTCTCCCCTATTAATATCATCTTTTTAATATATTGAACTTTCAAATTCAATTCCCTCCTGAGCTTTGTCAATATATGTGTGTGTGCATGCATGTGTGTTCCTTCTATAACTGACCTAATAAACGAGAATGTTCATGTGTGAATATCACTATCATCTTCCCATGCAAGAATACAAGCAATTCAACATCATTAAGTCTCTCATGATTTGACCTTCCTGTCCTGTCTGTGCTTCACCTTAGTCCTGTACTTGAAGATTAGTCTTTCTGTTCACCTCTGGTCTTTTCATGAGGAATGTTGGAAAGTCACCTCTTTCATTGAATGTCCATCCCCCCCCCCCCCCCCAAAGAGCATATTCAGTTTTGCTGGCTAGTTGATTCTTGGTTGTAATCTGAACATTTTTGCCTTCTGGAATATCATATTACAAGTCTTACAATCCCTTAATATAGAAGCTAATAACTTGTGTTATCCTCACTATAGCTCCATGATATTTGAATTATATGTTTCTGGATGCTTGTAATATTTTCTTCTTCACTTGGGAATTCTGAAATTTGGCTACAATATTCCTGGAAGTTTTCATTTTGGGATCTCTTTCAGGAGGTAATCAGTGAATTCTTTCATTTTACCCTTTTCTTCTAGGATATCAGGGCAGTTTTCCTGATTAATTTCTTGAAAATTGATGTTTAGCCTCTTTTTATTTGGGGGGTCATGACTTTCAGATAGTCCAATAATTTTTAAATTATCTCTTCTGGATTTGTTTTCCAGATCAGTTGTTTTTTCCAGTGAGATAGTTCACATTTTCTTCTAAATTTTCATTCTTTTGGTTTTGCTTTATTGTTTTTTAATTTCTCACAGTTATCAGTTTCCATTGTCTTCATTCTACATTTTTTTTTTGCAAGGCAATGGGGTTAAGTGGCTTGCCCAAGGCCACACAGCTAGGTAATTATTAAGTGTCTGAGGCTGGATTTGAACTCAGGTACTCCTGACTCCAAGGCCGGTACTCTATCCACTGCGCCACCTAGCCGCCCCTTCATTCTACATTTTAAGGAATTATTTTCTTCAGAGAGCTTTTGTATCTCCTTTTCCATCTGGTCAATTCTGCTTTTTAAGGCATTCTCCTCATTGACCTTTTGCAATATTTTTTCCTTTTGATAACTCATTTTAAAGATGTTATTTTCTTCAATATGTATTTTTTTTTGTTTGTTTCTCATTCACCAAGCTGCTGACTTAGGTTTCATTATCCTGTTATCTCTTTCATTTCTCTTCCCAATTTTTCCTCTACTTCCTGTACTTGATTTTCAACTATTTTGAGCTCTTTGTGATCAATTCTTATTTTTCTTGGAGGCTTTGGATACAAAAGTTTTGACCTTGTTATCTTCTGAGTGTGTATTTTGATCCTCTGTAGGACCAAAGTAATTGTCTATGGTCAGATTTTTCTTCTTCTGTTGTTTGCTCATTTCCCCAGGTTTTGACTTGATTTTAACTCTTTGTTAAGGTGGGGTTCTGCTCCTAGTGGAGGACATACTTCCAAGTTTTTGAGTGTTATTATAGATGTTTTAAGGGTACCCCTCCTCCAGAGACCTACAAATTTTCAAATCCTCCAATGTCTTATGAGTGTCTCTGATTGCTCTCCTGACTTGTGCTCTGGTCTGTGGATGGATGACTACAAGAACTCTTTTCTGCCTTGGAACCATGAGAAGAGTCCCTGCTCTCCTGCAGTCTGTAAGTGCTGTTGTACTTTTGCTCCTTTTCTCTAGACTGCCACCTGGATCTGAGTATGGTCTAAGCAACAGAGTCTTACCTTGGGCTTGTAAAGAGAGCTATGCAATGTCCCCTTTCGCTTTTATGATCCTTGGGCTGAGCAGTCTGGCAGTAGGTTCCAGTGGCTCCCTGTTGGGAACCCCGGGTCTGCTCCTTGTCCTCTGGGGCTGGGTCTGAGGCCTGCACTGGAAGGGCTCTGCTCCCATTCTGTTCCATTAAAATTTTCCTGCTGACCTTCCAGATTTTCCTTGGCAGTACCTGGGCTGAGAGGTATGGAAATTGCTGCCACTGCCTGGGATCCAGACAATCACCCTTGGTCTATTCCTTGATAGTGAGATCCAATTTACCCAGGCTGCACTATGGGCCCTTTCTAACCCCAGGGTAACAGACCCTTCCCTCAGACCTTCCAAGTTGTCTTGAGTTCAAAATTTATTTCACTCAATCTTTTTTGTGGGTTCTGCAACTCTTGAATTTGGTTAGTCATTATTTAAAGGTTTTTTGGAGTGGTTTAGGGGAGAACTCAATGGAGTCCCTACTTTTCCTTCACCATTTAAGTTTATTTTTTTAAATATTTCAACTAATTTTCTTCCTGCTACATTGAGCACATTTCCCCATATTTTTGCCCTTGTATTTCATAATCTAATACTTTTTTTCATTTGAATGGATTTAAGATAAAATTCAGATAATTTTATTTTAATTTCTTCAATTATTACTCATGTGGAAGACTTTTTCAAGTGATTGCTGACAGTTTGCTTTTCTTCTCTTGAGAATTTTTATGCATTCCTTGACCACATATCTATTGAAGAATGGCTCTTATTTATATAAATTTGCATAGTACTCTAGATTTTGCATGTCCTATTTTATCAGATTCATTTTATAGTATGCAACCTTTTAAAGTTATTCTGATCATATTGCTTTTGTGAGTGCAAAAAAGTTTTTAAATTTACATGCTCAACCTAAATCTTAATTTTCTTTCATACTTTTCTGTACATCATGGCTAACTTAGACTTCTTTCCCATTCATAGAAGTGAAAATAAAAGCTTTCAATTCACTTCTATTTCATAAGGCATAACTTTTTATGTTCAGATCATTTTGGAAATTACTGAAGTATATAATATCCTTAGACTAATCTAAATTGCCAAAACCAGAATCCTTACTCTCCCAGAAATGTTGTTATAATGAATTCTTTCCCCAGTAATTTTTATGCACTTGACATGCATTCGGTATTAAATCTTGCATATTTAACATATTCCACTTTCCTATTTTTATCTAATATTAAATCATTTACATAATGACTGTGTTATAGCATAATTTGAGATCAGGCTTTACTTTCTATTTTTAAAATTATTTTCCTTGATATTCTTGACTCATTCTTTATGAGTTTTTTTAATGCTAGTAAATTCTAGAAAGTATTTTATTGGTATTTTGATAGAGTACTTTATCTATAGATTATTATTGTTAACTTTATCTTTGTTTGGTTCAGAACAGTAATTTAGTTCTAAGTTTTCCCCTCAAAATAATAATAATAATAATAATAATAATAATAATAATAATAACAACAACAGCAGTAAATAAACCCACATAAAAATCAACATGTCTACATATTACCAAAAAAGTCCAGTAGGATGGAATAGAAAGAGAAATTTCATTTAAAGTAATTGCAAACAGGGTGGCTAGGTGGCGCAGTGGATAAGCACCGGCCCTGGAGTCAGGAGTACCTGGGTTCAAATCTGGTCTCAGACACTTAATAATTACCTAGCTGTGTGGCCTTAGGCAAGCCACTTAACCCCATTTGCTTTGCAAAAAAAAAAATCCTAAAAAAAAAAAACCTAGAGTAACTGCAAACAATATTTAATAGTTGGTAGTCTGCCTGTGAAGAAAAACCCCAGGAATTTTATTAAGAATAGTTTTACAGGGGAGGCTACATGGTGCAGTGGATAGAGCACCAGCCCTGGAGTCAGGAGTACCTGAGTTCAAATCTGGCCTCAGCCACTGTGTGGCCTTGGGCAAGCCACTTAACCCCATTGCCTTGCAAAACTAAAACAAAACAAATTATTTTACAGTTATATTTAAATAAATAATGCTTTTTTGAGAATTCTCATACATTTAATACATTGTCATATTTTAAAATGATAGCTCCTTATTTTCTTTTATTATTAATATATAAGAATGATATATGTTTATTTTGTATTTATTCCATTGCTGAAGTTATTATTTTGTTTCTTTTTTATTTGGTTCTCTTTGCTTTTTAAAACAGAGCATCATTTCATGTGTAAATAGATATTTTTGCCTTCTCTTTTCAATAGTTACTCTTGTAATTTTTTTGTGGATAAGGATTTATTTTGAGAAATATGTTGAATTGGGTGAGGTTTTATTTTGAGTAATATGTTGAATAATAATGGTTATAGATAACTTTGATTCACTTCAGTTCTTAGTGGAAATTTTATAACATTTCTCCAATAAAAATAACAATAACTATTTCCGAGAAATGATTTTTCCCTTTACTGTAGAGTATGTTTTTAAAAGATTTAAACATGTAAAATGTTGCATTTTGTAAAAGAGTTTTTCTGCATCTCATATAAATATTTTTGTAGATATATACCCATTAGAATTATAATTTTCAGTTTTGCTAGCATATAGTAACTTATTTTGAGAAATAATTTCATTTCCTTTCTGATTTTTTTGTGATTTCCTTCACATTTTTTGACAATATGGATTTCCATTTAAAAATTTGATATTTCAAAATTTAATATCAGCAAAACTAACTATATAAATAGCAAAAACTACAAAAATCATACGATTGGCTCCATAGGTGCAGGAAATTTTTTTGATGAAATACAACACCCATTCCTATTTGAAACACTGGGAATAAATGGAACTTGCCTTAAAAGGATAAATAATGTCTATCTTAAATCATCAGTAGGCATTATCTGTAATTAGAATAAGCTCAGAACCTTCCCAGGAAGATCAGGGGTGATTAGCACCACAATTATTCAATATTATACTCTCTATATGCTAGCTATTGCAATAAGAGAAGAAAAAAAATGGAAGGAATTAGAAAATGAGAAAAAAGGCTCGAACTCTTTCCAGATGATATGATAGTATAACCAGAGAATCCACTAAAAAACTGATTGAAATAAGAAATCTAACATAACAAAGTTGAAGGAAAAAACCCATATAAATAACCAACATTTCTATATATTACCAAAAATGTCCAATATTAATGGAAAGAAAAATTTGAAGTAACCATAGACAATAAAAAGTTGTTGGGAGTTTGCCTATAAAGTCAAACCCAGGAATTATATGAACACAATTAAATACACTTTTTTAAAATAAAATTAGTTCTAAACAATTGGAGAAATATTACGGTATGGTAGGATAAGCCTTTGATTTTATTGACTTTAATCAATGTCATACCAAACTATGAAAACATTACTTTATAGAACTAGAAAAAATAACAAAATCCTCCTGAAAGAATGAAAGGTTAAGAATATTAAGAAATCAATGGAAAATATGTGGAAAAGGGTGACTTAACTCTATCAGATCTCAGATTCACTATATAAAGTAGTCAACATCAAAACAATCTGGAACCAATTAAAGAATAATGTGTTGAATCAGTAGAATAGATTAGACATATAATACACAATGGTAAATGACCCCTACTGAATAATTTAGTAAAAGATAAATACAAAAATACAAGCTTTTTGTATAAGAACTCGCTGCTAATAAAAAAAAAATCTAGGTAAATTAGAAAGCATTTTGGTTAAAGAAAAAAAGGACAACTAGGTATAGACCAACATCAAAATGGCTACATGATTTAGACAAAAAGGGTAAGAAAATAAGCAAATTAGAGGAGCAGCAAAAATTTTACCCATTAGATCTATTGATAAGAATGTAGATAATTTAAAACTAGAAGTAGTATCTCATGAGAAATAAATCATAATTCTTATTACATTAAATAAAAAGGCTTTGCACACAAATAAAATCAATGCAGCAAAGATTAGGAGGAATATAAGAAATTGGGAAAACATTTTATATCAAGATTCTTTGATGAAGGCCTCATTTATCACATATATGGAGAACTGATTCATTCTCCAACTGATAAATGGTCAAAAGTTATGAACAGAAAATTTTTAGAAGTTATCAAAGCTCTAAATCATCACTGATTAGAGAAATGCAAATGGAAACAACTCTTAGGTACCATATCACAGCTATCAGATTGATATGATAGAAAAGGAAAATGATAAATGTAAGGGATGTTGAAAAATTGAGACACTAATGCATTGTTGGTGGAGTTATGAACCATTCTGGAGAAAGCAATTTGAAACTATGTCACTAGGTCCCAAAAATTATAAAACTGAACAGATCCTTTGACCCAGTAATACAACTACCAAGTTTGAATCCTAAAGAGATCACAGAAAAGGGGAAAGACTTATATGTAAAAATACAGTTAGAGTAGCTCTTTTTGAGGTGGCAAAAATTTGGAAATTGAGGGAATGCTCATTAACTGGGGAATGATTGGACAAGGTATAATATATGATTGTGATGGGTACTATTGTACTACAAAAAATGATGAGCAAGATAAGAAGACTTACATGAATGGATGCAAGGTGAATTGATAGCAATGTGAATAACTTATCTATTTTGATCAATATAATGATTTAAGACAATTTAAAAGAATATGATAAGAAAAATACTTTCTACCTCTAGAGAAAGGAAACCTGAATGCAGATTGAAGCATATTTTAAAATTTCTTTTACTTTTCTTGCTTTTTTGTAATATGGCTAATATGGAAATATATTCTGCTAGATTTCACATGCATAAATGATATCACATCTCTTGCCTTCTCAAGGTAGTGAAGAAGTAGGAAGGAGGCTGAGAATTTAGAACTCAAAACATTTTTAAAAGAATGAGAAAATAGATAATAAATCAAAAATTTAAATAGTTACTATGCTATGTGGTATTCTTTCTTAAATACTGATAATCATTCTACTTTTAGTCTTTTAGTGAGCTTATTTCCCTCAATGATATTTTCATTGTTTATTTTCCTTAATGATGTTGTGTATTTTGGATGGTTTTATGCACATAATAATCCTCATTAATTTCTAATTTTTTTGGATTTTTTTAATACGTCTCACTTTGACTTCCTATAGCTTGATTATGACGGCTTTGGTTTAAGTTTATCAGATCATTTTAAAAATCTATTTTTATGTTTTTCTTTTAGTAGATAATTTAATTTTTTTAATTTCAGGATTGTCACTGGTAAATTTTCAATTCCCTCTACTATATCCTATTATATTAATTGTTTTATAATTTCTGGATGTTATTTCCTTTATTTCATTCCTCACCTACAACCTCTTATTCAGTTATAAATATATAGATCCATAATTTTAATGAGGTAAGTTTCACAAAACTTACTTCCTACACAACTTCACATAACAGTATGGTTTGTGGATTATTCATTCCATTCTAAGTTTGTTGTTTCTCCATTAGCTCTATGATGTTCACTCTTAAGGTATAAAAATCTTTAAAAAATTTTTTTCTTTCCATTTTGTTTAAGATGTTCTTTTATTCCCTTGTGTAACATTTGTCAATCAAAAATATGTCACTTTCCATACTCATAATTACCATCTTTCACCAAGTTTTTTTGATCATCTATCCTCTGGGACTGAGATTGTTCATTGAAATTAATGTGAGTTTTCTGCCTTTAGGAACTGTTTTCATTTGTACTATTTGTAGTTACTGTGAATATTATTTGCCAACTTCAGTCTTCATCAATTGATGTAAATATTCTATGAATACTCCTAATTTATTATAACATAGTTTTCCGTTACATTAATATCTTTATATCCCAATTAATAATAATGATCAATTGTCAGAAAGGGGCACAGAAAACACTGAGTCACCCAGTAAATGCTTTTATAAAATTTAACCTTAGTGTAAGTACTTTAAATGTGAGATCTTTGTCCAGTGATGTACTGTTAGAGGAATTCAATCATATTAACTGTCGTTCTTTATATGAATGAAATAAAAATAGAAAGAAACTGAATGTATGCCAAAGGTGTTTACCACTTTCATATAGGAAATCCAATATAAACTACAAGTTGAAGTAGTTTCAGATGGTGAGGTTCTCCAGATATTCTTCCTTATGGATTAAATTGTGATGGTTTCATCAAAGTTATATAGCACATTGTGGAACCTCATGGGTGGGATGCATAAATATCTACAAAGGAAAAATGTATATAAAGAATTTGCTAACCAAATCATGACATGCAATTTCATGGATGGCATGTAAGATATCAATCAGTATATGTAGTTAGCTGTCCTTTGTCCTTCAGAAGGATCAGAACCACATCACTATGTTGGAATCACGGTCCAATGTGTCCAACTATTACTGATCAGACCAATATGAGTTCAGAAGGTTGAGCCATGTCTGGCACAAATAATTCATATGAGCATTCAGAGTGGAGATGTCTCTAAATTTGTGAATCTCCCATTTCTTTTGAGCTACTGCAATTCTATTTGGCTCATAGAGTGCAACATCTTCTTGAATGCAGGCATATCATACTGGGTGATCCTTTGACAGTGTTTCTGCATTAGTTATGAGAAAGGAGTCTAAGTCTTACTGAGGAACAGCTAGGGAGGATGAAGAAAAAACTTAAGTGGATTGATTGCAGAATCAGAGGTCACAGTGAGGAATGTATGCTTACAGGACTTAAATCAAGTTAATTTACATCTGATTGAATAAAAGGAATCCCCTAGAATTAGAATGTTGGATGAATTAGTGAATGAACTGATGCCAGTTCAAATGTCAGATTCACATATTTGTATTATAACTCCAAAGGACCTGGTTACCAAATTGTGGGGAAGGGGAGGTTTGATAAGGAATTAGGACCCACATAGGGAGAGAATTGGGTGCTTCGGATAGACCTTTGACCTCTGTAATACCTGGTCAATTGGGGATATGGGAGGGACTTGGGTTTTCACCCAGGAGATAAAAGCTTATGATTTTGTGCCCCAGGTGTGTCCCTTTTCAGTAAAGGATCCTCTTTGCTTCTCTAATGGTGGTTATGACTTGGTAAGGGATTTGTTTCTTACATCTCCTATGTCAAGTCCAAAATTTTTCAGAGAGACCTAGAGAGTGTCATTGTGTTGCCACTGGGATTTAGGGATAACAATAAAAATAGAGATTTAGGGTAACCAAATAACCAAACTGAGGGTTACTGAAAGGCAAAGGAATTCAAGCATTCTCTGGGAATTTAAAATTTCTCAGGATTTTATTATGAAATACAGTAAACAGGTTAAAAAAACTTTTCCTCTGGAAGGGTCAACTTTAGGAAAGGGTGAATAAAAGACTAGGAATTTTGCTTGATAGACAAAGACTGAGACCTAAAGAGGGAGATAAAGAGATGCAGGGATAAATATAGAGAGAGCTGACTGGGCCAGGAAGAGAGAGGACCGACCCAAGCAGATGTCCAGCTTAGGTTTTTTTATAACCTTGTTCCCTTATCTGGGTACTGAAGGCAAAAAGAGGAAATCCTCTCCCCTCTCCCCCTCACAAGTGACTGAAACCAGGTATAGAAAGTTGAAGGCTGAGGGCTAGGAATGGGAGACAGGATACAAATTTTACATTGAAGAGTGAAACAATAGGAGTCAATTTAAATCTCAGGAGCAAAGAGCCTTTCACATCCTTAACAAGACTCCCAGATTTAATAGCATTAAACGATTACAGAATTTGTTTCTGTTACATTCATAATTCTCTCATGATTCTCTGCATCACTTGTATCACTTCTAATTTTCATGTTTACCTCTAAAATATTCTTTTAGGTAAATGTGCATTTGACATTCAAGCAACAGGACAGCCTGTTGGAATTGGGCTCTCTGTAGTGAGTTTGCATATACACATATGCACATATACTTATTTGTATAAACATATAGATATATGCAAATGGATAATGAGTTGTGCCTAAAACTAAATAGGAGAATTACATATGTCTTTGGGAAATTGCAAATCTTTTTAATGAACATAAAATTCTCCATAAACAAGACCCTCCTATTATAAGTGTTCTAGTCTAGGATAAGGAAACCCTATTTCTTTTTTTTTTTTTTTTTAGGTTTTGCAAGGCAAATGGGGTTAAGTGGTTTGCCCAAGGCCACACAGGTAATTATTAAGTGTCTGAGACTGGATTTGAACTCAGGTACTCCTGACTCCAGGGGCAGTGCTTGATCCACTGCGCCACCTAGCCACCTAGCCACCCCCAGGAAACCCTATTTCCAATGCACCCTTGAGAGCTCAGATTTAAGGCAGATAAGGCATCCTTTGTGGTCAGTAAAGAAGCCATCAGAGTGCTGGGAGGAAGAACTTTGCCAGCCAGGGAAGAGAACTTGGAAAGGCTAGGACAGTAACTTTCTGCAGAAGGGACAAGGAGGATGAGACTTGAATATGGCACACTGGTTTTGATGAAAAAGAAAAGTGATTAATCTTGGACAAGAACAATTTCAGTAGTAGTGGGACTGGAAGTCACATTGTAAGGAATTAAGAAGTGAGGCTATATAAGAGAAATAGTGAATGCAAAATATGTAGAAGTTTGTCAGTGAAAGATGAGAGAGAGATGAAAAATTCAGATGATTCTTTGGAAAGGAGATTTGAACCTGTTAGTATGCTGAAGGGAAGAAGTCAGTGGACAAGAATGATAGAAAGCAAAGAAAAAATCCTCCTAAGAAGCCAGTGGCTATATAATATGAACAACATTTTGCTTTTTTCAGTATAACTTTAGAAAGTCAAGTCACTCAGTTCCCACTGACTCCATATTCTCTCCATAGTTCTTTCCTCTATTTCTGACTGCAGAGAAGGCCAAAAGATTCAAGGGAAGTTTGGGGCAGCTGCAATTTGTTTTGTTCAAATATGTGAAATGGGTCTGGAGTAGAATTTTCAAATTGTTCTGAGTTGAAATTCATTTCAGATGCTGAAGTTGAGCTTGGGGAATTCACTCCTTTTGAAAAGTTCTTAAGGAAGTTGCCTAGGAAATAAACTTTACCAGCAGTTTTTTTTTCCCTGAAAACTGCTCCTCAATGTGTTACCAAAGCTAGTTTTACTATGAGACTAGAGCTTTGGGTATTTTCTATTTCTGATTAGAAGGAAAAGGACCAACTCAATTTTATTTCAATTTATTATTGCATGCAGTCTCAAAGTGCTGAGGAAGGTAGTTTTGGGAAGACAAAAATGGACCAGCCCTGTGCTGTGTAACTTACCTGTCTCTATAAAAGTATTGTGTACAAGAATTATCCCAGGCGCAACATTTTTTTCCTCCATATTTATAAACAGGGACAATTTGTGACATGAGTTATGATGCTTTGATATACTTATCCAAAAGTTCTTTCACGTTGATGTATAGAGTTAAAAGAATTACTTCCTTAGTGCTCTTGCCAGCTTTTCAATTCAAAATAAAAAAGTAATTGAATAGAATACATGGTATAGAATTTAGAATTTTTCTTACAGTATTTGAAATCTTATGGGATCTTAGCTCCAAGGCAGCAATCACTTCCACTTCAATTCTGCTAATATTTTCTCAATTGTCAGAGGGGAATAAACAAAAGATAACAGATGCTTGTTTACCATAGGTGTACAGATAGTGCAGCCAGCTTCTCTTTCCTACAAGTTTTTTTTCTGATTTTTATTCCTGGTGTTCAGAAAGGAGAACTTCTCCTCTGAGATCATATCTCATTTATACCTTAAGTATCTTGTAGGTAATAGCTATCTTGTAGGTATATAACTATCTGCATATAGTTTTCCCCCATGAGAATTTGAGCTCAATGAGCTACAAAAGGCAAAGACTTTTTGCCTCTTGTAATATCCCAGGCACTCATCACAGAATAATCAATAATTTAATAAATGCTTGATGATTGAGTCCAAATCGCCATCTGGCTGGTCTTGGGGATTTAGCCAGAGAAAGACCTTTCCCCAAGCTGGAAGAGAAATGCAGTTAGAAAGATGCACATTGTCTGACTTCATTATATTATGCATTGTGATAGCATGGGTGGGGCCAGTAGTCAGGGTGGGGGAAGGGAATCTTGGGCTATTGTGAAGTAGATATGCATACCTTGGGGGGTGGGGTGTAACTGAGAAAATCTTTTCCCTGGTCATCATTCAGCAACAACACCTACTAGAGAGGAGGAGTAAGAATGTAAAGAAATCCTCCTTTTTTTCCCCTCTGTGCCCAAGTGGCCCATTTCTTCCTTACAATGAAGAGAATCAAGTTCACTCTGGTAATATTGCTATTTATCTTCATTTTTTTTCTGGTGTGTGTGTGTGTGTGTGTGTGTGGTGGTGAAGTAGAGGATTATCTAAGTTTTCAGCCTAAAAAAAGATAATTTGTGAAAAAATAGCAAATTCAGGTATAGATACCTGAAAGACACTGAATCACTTGTCATTGTTATAGGACCAAAAAAGATCCTTTATTTTTGAAAATCTTAAAATCAGTCTCAAAAATGTCAATCAAGCCATTAGAGTTTCTTTAATGTATTTTGTAATGATGCTGAAAATACAGAGCTTCATTTCTGTTCATGGATGAATTATTCTCTCTTGACAGGCAAATTCATTTTTTACCTAATAGGCCTTTTCTGTTTTTAATTTTGAGTCTACAAATTTGTTGAGGTTTTTATACTAATGGAAGGCATTTTAGTCAGAGTTTTTTTTAAAATTGTTTTACATTTTCTAAAAAGTTTTTTCTCTAGGATAATCATAATAAGAAACACAGGACTTAGGGTTGGATGGACACATTAGAGGACATCCATTTCAACTCTCTCATTTTTGTTTTTGCATCTTCAGCATAGTCCTATTTTATGAGGCACTTAATAAAAGCATTTTGAATTGAATTAGATTTTTTTTCAGATGAGGAAACTGAGGTCCATGAATGTGAAATGACTTGTCTAGTAATCCAGATAATAAGTGGTGGAACTGGAATTAGAGTTATTCTTATAACTTTAAATCTCTTCCTCTTTCCTTTATGCTAAGGGCTAATGCAATATATATATATATATATATATATTTATGGTTTACAAATTACTTTCCTCACAAGGTAGGTGATATTATTTCCATGTTGAAAAAGAAGAAATTGGGACTTTGCAAAATTATCCAAAAATGTCAGACCTGGAAACACCCATCTTCTTACTTGGAGGAGGATATAGTTTTGGAAAGGTAGTGGTGATAGAGGCAAAAATCATAGAAAGTTCACAAAATCTCAGATTCAACTGTCTATACCTCAGAGTTTACTCTAGTTTTAAGAATTTATGACACTAG